>NW_017264728.1:0-274947 GCF_001477545.1 Pneumocystis carinii B80
AGTACTCCAACTGCTAATGCGTCTACAGAAACTTGAAAAAAACGCACTTTATGAAACATTTCAATATCAGCAAAGGTGAGTACTATATTCAAAGTTAGTAAAAAATTACATTTCCAAGGTAAAATACACTCTAGTGCATTTAATATTTCACTATAAGGCCAGTAAGTTTCAGTATACGAAGAAATAACAGACTTTATTTGTTTAGCAGGTTCGATAGAATCAATATCAATGTCTGATTTTAGACGTTCCTTAAAAAAATTATATTTAGAAAGGGTAGGTTGGAAATTTAAAAAAGCATCTAAGATATCTTCAAGCAATTCAAGCATTTTACCATTAAACCCATATATAGATAGCTGAAATCCTGATTTATGAGGCAGTATACTAATCTGATATCCCGCAATATCCGCATAATAGACTATTTCAACAATACTATTAAACAACATATTTATATAAACCCTAGGAATTATGATATAATTTATATAAAATTTAAAAACATACTTTAATTGTGTTTGTTGTAAAGGTGTGTCAGAATATCCTGGTCTAAAATACTGTAAGTAATGTTCAAAGCATTGTTTTCATTAATACAATTTAAAAAATAAAAATAAGTATGTTTTAGGATTAGAATGCATATCATCTTTATACCAGTAACGAAGAACATCTGTACTATACGCAAGATGAAGCTTGTCTACTCTCTAAATAGAATTAAATAATTTAATTAATAAATTATAGAATTTACGTTCTCAGAAGGAGGTTTTATAAAAAATTCTTCTGAGATATATTTGTTTGAATTAGGTAACTTAAATAAGCCATTAGTTACCAAATTATTTGTTTTCTATTATTATTAAAAATAAGGCAGTTTTAGTTTGCTAAAATACCCGTACAAGTGTTTTCGGTAAAGATTCAAATTTATACTCTGATCCATACCAAAATTCTTTTGCATTCCAATCACCAGGTTTCGTTTTAGAGGAAATAGAAAGTAAGTAATTATTTTGGCACAATAAATCTAGTAAATCTATGATATGCTGTGAATTGTATTCAGAAAGAAAACTATATTTCAATAAATCTGAATAATTTAAATACGTTTTTTGCATAACATTTGATAAAATTGAAGCACGTCGAAATGATGTTGTATAATCCGAAAATCGAAAAAACATATCATCCAGCTGCTTCAATTCATTGAAAATCCATTCCTGAGGCCCTATATCTACGATTTTTTAATATTATAATTCAAATTAAAACAAAACAACTTCTAAGAAAATCCAGATACTGAAATATTGAAACTATTAAGTCCTCATATTCATCTAAAAGAATAAGTTGTTTCCTTTAGGAAAAGGAAAATAATACCTAATCCTTTAGAGGTAAGAACTAAAATTATCCTAAAAAAATTTACATTTGAAACTATATATTCGATATCAATACTAACAGAAAAATTAAATATAATCTAAAATTCCAATAAATATTTACTTAATAGAAAATATCCAGCCTTTTTTTGATAAAAAATCATAAAGAGAATTAGAAGCTTGATGTTCTAGCGTACTGTTTAGAATAAAATATTAAAAACTGTAAAATATAACCTAGTAAATATCTAAGATACGCAAAAGAATTGCTCTTATATAAAATCGTTTGAAATTCAATAGGAAACGTAAGTGTCATTTTTATAGAGTCTTTTGCCGATTTATACCAACATTGCATCTAATAAATATAAATTCTATAATCATGAAATAAGAAAATTTTACACCAAGATGTTTATCTGTAAATGGCTTTTCCATAAACTGAGGTCTCTGAATTCCTTTATCAGGAATTTGAGAGAAATATTTAATAATTAATCCCTGGAGCTCGTCAAGAGATTCTAATATATAGTAAGGAATGATATTTTAAAATAAAAATGAACTAAGAACCTTTTGAAATTACAACAAGTTTCATTAAATTTGCAGAATAGTATTTTAAATAAAAATTTTTAACTTCCTCTAAAATGTCTTTGCCATTTTTTTTTGGATTATCCATTAATGTTTGATAATTTCCTGTACCAAATTTATAATAAGGAGATTTTTCATTTGAAAGAGATTTTTCAAGCTGTAGTATATTCCATTCCTCATTTTGCTGATTTTTTTTAAATTCTAGAATTTGTAAGTCTAAAAAAGTTTTATTAAAAAAATAAAAGACCAGAATTAATTGCATGTATTTCTTGATAAACAGCTGTTCTTGGAAACAGTGGTACAATAAAAAATTGTGAAAATCTATCCAATGCTTCTTCGAAATAATCAGGTGCAATATGAAAGAAATAATTTGTTTCTTCTGATGAAGTAAGCGCATTAAATTGACCAGAATGAGCTTTTATATAAGAAGAAAAGTCATCTTCTTTAGGGTACTATGGATTTAAATATAAATACCACATATATATTTCTACTACTTTTTATGTTCCCATAAATAGCATATGTTCATAAAGATGTGCATTATTTCATTTTGAAAATTATATACCAAAATATAGCCCAGTTTTGCAAAAAGAGTAAAATACACGACCTTTATAAATCAGACAGGATATATGGAAAAACAATAGAAAAGTGTTTATGAATACTAAAATAAGCAACAGATAAGAGGAAATACATGGTTTACGCTACTGCAGGAAAAAATTGAATTGCTAAATCTAGCTTTAGACTTAGGCTTGTATAGTATAATATATTCCATACTAATTATATAAATACTTTAAAATATATACATATACATAGATATTTCAAGAATAATTTAATCTAAAAATGTCATTTAATACATAGAAAGTATTTCCTTCTGGAATAAGATGAAAAGTCTGTGAATATTGTTGAGGATTTTGCTCTTCATCAACCTAAAAATATTAATTTTTATTTTTCAAAAATATAAATTACATACTAAAAGTTGACCCGTAACCATAACAATAATACTTCCTCCAGATAACATAGAAGGCTGAGCATCAATAGTTGCAATTTTATGTAGCACTTTTACAAAAGGAAGTTCCTAAAAATGGTTAGTTTTGAAAAATATTTACATTTATGATAATTTTATGGTAATCTAGGTATCATATTTAAAAAAGGAAGGGGAAAAACCATTAGTTTTTGTATAATCCTTTCAGTTCCTTGAATTTGAGAATTTTCGAAAGTAAGCATTGAATTAGGACGCTGTTCAGTAATAAGCTTTTTTAAAAAAAGCTAGATTTTTATGCTGCATACATATAATGATGCTAATTGAGATCGATTAGTATCAAAATTTTTATAATAGAAGTTCTAAAGATTTATTAATAACATATTTAAATTCTATAAAATTTTTGGTACAGTAAACTGAACTGCCAGCTCATTAATATCTGCAATTATTAGAACTTTATTAAAAAAATGTTAAAAACAAATCATATACCTGTCATTTTATATTTTTTTTAATGTTTTTCTGTATCGCTACGAGTAAAATTTTCTTATTTTTAAAAAGTATATTAATAAATATAATATAGCTAGATAATAGCCGAGTGCTTGCTTTTATTAATAAGATAGCTTGGTAAGTTTATAAAAATTATGAAACTATATATTTTTTATTCTGAATTATTTGGATAATTTCTAATTTTTGAAACAAGTATTCGGAAATTTTTAATTAATAGATTTTATCATAAAGAATTATATTTCACTTTAGTTATTAGAGTATGTTTAAAAATTTTTTATATGGATTTTGAAAATTATGGTCTAAGAATCGTTTTAAGGTTTTTTTAGAAAAATTTAAAGTATGGGTTTCTCTGATGAAATTAAATCACGCAATTTTAGCATATATGCTCAATGGTATCAAGTTTTTTAAAGTTTTTTTCTTTTCTAATGCTTTGATTTAATATTTAGGTTTGGAATTTTTTCTATGATTCGTATTTATCTATTATTATTGAACGAAAAATAATATATACGTATAGTTAGTCTTATTCTTGGATTCTCTAACTTATTCCATATTGGAGTGATCGTTGTTTTTGGTGTATTGAGCATGTATTATTGTTTTTTTTTTTACATTCTTTTTTTAATACTTTAGGATAATGGGACTTTTACTTTCTTTCGTTGAAATTCCATATTTGTTAAAGATGTGTCCCACTAGTCAAAAATTGTATGTATTGCTTCTTTTTTTTTCAATATTAATGTTGCAGCAATTCTTTTGTTGAATATTTTAATCATAATTGGCCACGTGCTGTGTGTGTTTCAAAGACATTTTAGGTATATTATTAATTTATTTCATAGGGGTTATATGCTGTTTTTTCTGTTACCTTGTTTTTTTCAGGCATAGTTAAATGGACCTCTTTAATTGTTCCTGCACTTTTTATGGTTATTACTTGTTTATGCTATAGTATGGGTTTTGCTTTCATTTATATGAATTTCTAAATATTAATAGCAATTGCTGCTCTTCAAGGAAAAGCATTTATGAGCAGTTCTATTTTTGGCGGAACAGGTGTTTCTCAAACGATCTAATAAATTCATATTATTTTAATGGGACTATTTGATATATATATATATATATATGTTTACCGGGAAAGGGTTTTAAACTTTTCATTGATATAGTTCCTTAAATAATCTTATTAAATATAATTTATTTTCTGACATGTAATTTTTTATTTGTTTTATGTTTTTACTTAGTTTCAAGTTTATGTCAATTTATTTTAATAAATTGATTTTTAATAGTTTTTGTGTTAATTTTTTTGGTCATTTTGTATTGAAGTTTCGATTTTAGAAAGTTTAAATTTTATAAAGTTATAATACATTGCAAATATTCAAATATTTAATAAAACGATGAGTTTAAATTGATTTTTTCTAAATTCATTAGGTTATTCGCTCCATTTTTTGTTGTTAATAATACAATTGAATGTGTTAGAAACAGTTAAGTAGCTAGAAAGTTTTTAAAGAAATTACATATTTTATTTAATCAATTTTTTCTGTTACAACTAGACATACATAATGAAATGATATGATATCATTGGAGATTATAATATTATAATTGAATAAACTTTGAAAGATCTATAAAAATAAACCTTAAAAAATATGTTTCAAATATTTATTAATTGTTTTTATAAATGAAAATTTGTTAAAACATTTTTTATATTAATATTCGAAATATAAGTTATGTCTGTTTTTTTAGTATTTTGTTGAATATTTATAAATTTATTATTTGATAAATTATTAAAAGAAATTTAATTACTAAATATTTTCGGTAATGTATACGAATTAAAACGAATAGGTAAGATTTAGTGCAAAATCTTAATTTAGTAAAAATGATTATTTTTTTGAAATATCTGTTTAAATGATTAAAAAAGCGTATTTAGATCATATTTTTGATTATTTTTATCATGTTTTTTTAGAATTTTATGAAAAAATATAAATTTAAAATATAAGTATTTCACAACTTTAAGATAACTTTCATTGAAATGTATGATATTTAAATAGATATTAATTTCTTTATTGCTAAATCTTTTTTGTGATATAAATATAAGGTTGATAAATTTTAAAGATATGAGTGATATAATGTAATATCTTATCATATGCAATTGATTCTTAACAAAAATATTTTTTTTAGTTTTTTGAAAGATGAGAATGATTAAGTCGTTATTTAAAAAATTAATTTGATTTTTAAAAGTTATAAAAAAATTAATGAATTCTTTGAAAGAATTATCAGGTTTTTGTGAATTATTGATTTTAAGCATAACTGAAGACCGGAATCAATTTCATCGGCTAAAGTTATGTTTTTCTGAAGTTTTTAATGAGAAAGAAAGAAATGTATTGTCGCTTTTTAAGAAATTGGAGGAATTGAAAAATGAAAGAAAAATGCTTTTATTTGAGGATGAAATCGGTTTGTTTTTTAATTATAGTGTTTTTTGTTTAATGTTGATTTAGTTGTGGATAATAGTATTTTAGATCAAGAATTATCGGAAAAAATTAAAGAAGCAGAATTTGAGCTGCTTGTCGCTAATGCAACGAATACGACAAAAGATCTTATAATTGAAAGGTATTTTCTAAGTGTTTTATATAATTTTGATAGCAATATAGTTTTGTTGAAACAAATCCTATTTTGCAAGCAGTTTATTCAACTCAGGATTCAACAAAACAAAATAAGTAATTTGATATATCTATTTTCTCATTTTTTAATTTTTTAGAATTATAGGTTTATGTCTTGAGAATTGTGATAATATTATTTCCAATCTTTTAAATCTCCATAATATTTTAATAAGAAATGAAAAAAAAATTGCCCCTCTTCAAAAAGAAGTTTTAAGTATATAGATGTTGTTTGTTTCTTTATTTATAACTTTTTATTAGAATCATTTTTAAAAAATAAAGAAAAGGTTGATAAAATTATGGGAATTATTACAAATATTAAGGATCGTGAAGAGAAAATATTATCAGTTTTGGAAAAACAACAAAAAGACAAGTACTATAAATTGTTTTTTTAATATTTTTAATATTTCTTAGACTTATTAAGGAAATGAATGATATAAAAAATCGTGCTACTATTGTAAAAAACTGTTTGCAAGTAATTATCTTTGAATTTTGTTTTTGTATTTATTTTTTAGGGCATAATTCTAGAGAGTGGAATTGATTGGTATGAAAATGAATATTGGAGAAACATAATGCTTAAGGCTGGCGAACTTGATAATTATTAGTTAGGTTAGGTTTTGAGTATTTATAAATTTAAATAAGGATTTTATATTGTGGTTAATATAAAATTTAAACTCGTAGATTTCCTATAATGTTTCTTTTATATTTATTATGGTAATATAGCGTCAGTTATTATAAATATTTATTAAAAAATAAATATTGATTTTTTGGAATTATTTGAAAGATTAAATATTTAATAAGTAAATTTTTATAATTTTTCGTTATTATTGTTTGAATTTTCATTTGCATGGATTTGCTTTTGCCACATAGAATAATATAGCCCCTTTTCTTCTGTTTCCTCTCCTTTAGCTAAAAGTTCATTATGTGTACCACTTTCTACTATATGTCCATCTTTCATACAAAGAATAAGATCACAGGATGTAATAGTAGAGAGTCTATGAGCAATACAAATAGTAGTACGACCCTGAGTTAATTTCTTCAATGCAAGTTGAACTTGTCTTTCTGTATGTGTATCAAGAGCAGACGTTGCTTCATCTAATAAAATTATCTAATATTATCAATAATTAAAATAATAGTAATATATTTATATATACTTTAGGATTTTTTAAAATTGTTCGTGCTATTGCAATCCTTTGTTTTTCTCCGCCACTTAAACGTAGTCCTCTTTCTCCTACTTTTGTATTATATTTCTCTGGCCAAGTTATAATTTTATCATGAATTTGCGCCATACGTGCTGCTTCGAAAACTTCTTCGTCAGATGCATCTGGTTTTGCATAACGAATATTAAACATAATAGTGTCATTAAAAAGAACAGTATCTAGAAATGTTAAAACACTAGATTTTTTAGGATAATAAAACACCTTGTGGGACAATTCCTATATTTTTTCTTAAAGAGTTAAGTTTTACATTATGAATATTTTGCCCATCAATTGTAATTGTTCCAGAATCAATATTAAAGAATTTAAATAAACATCTAAATATTGTTGTTTTTCCAGATCCACTCTCTCCTTTATTTAAAATTATTAGATATTTAATAAATAATATTTTGTTTACTTGCCTACCAAAGCAATAGAAGCACCTGGTTTTGCATGAAAACTTAATGCATTTAATGCATTTTTTCTTTTATTATAGCTAAAATTAACATTATCTAAATTCTTTAGCAATATTTAGGTATTAATTTTAAAAAATATACCAAACATGACTTCTCCTTGCGTTATTTTTATATCAATAGCATCGGGATTGTCAGAAACTGCTGATTCCTCACTAAACTTTTAAATTGTTATTTAAAATAATGATAGAAATATTTCTTACTAGTTCCAACATTCTTTCTGCATCTACTAGACTAGATTGTATAGATCTATAGAGACTTGATTTGTTTTGTTAACTTATAATATTCTAATCAATATTATTCTACCTTCCAAAATAGTTTAAAGGTCCTTAGATATGATTAAATATTATTTTTAAGAAACATTAGAATACCTTGTAATTGAGTCATATATGTCAATAGAGATACAAAATCTCCCACAGAAGTTAGGTTTTTAATAACTTTATATGCAGAAAGGGATGTTATAGAAAGAAGACCTGCTGTATATATTATATTTTGTACTACATTTAACAAATTTAAAGAGCCTAAAATAATTAGATGTTATTTTTGAACAAAGCTATCTTTACTTAGAACTTTGAATTCGGCTTTTTGATACGTTTTAATTGCATTTTCATGGCGATTAAACTCAAAAAGTTCCGCATTAAAATACTTAATATGTTAATTAATTTTAAAATGTACTATATAACAAACCTTTACAGTTTCATAATTAGTTATAGAATCGCTTTTTATTGAATACTCCTCCCTGTGTTTATTGACCATATCTCTTCTATTTATAAATGTTTAATTTTAATATAAATCTTAATATTATAAAACTAACCGATATCCTGTTCTCCATTCAGTAATTTTAATTGTTACATAAATATATGAAATTGTCATAATTATAACATTAAGAGTAAAATAGGCATCAAATTTTATGAAAAAATAAATAATAGCAACAAAAATATCAATAATTACTGGTAAAACTTGAAATATAACCATTTCAAAAAATGTATTTATAGAAGAACCATGGTCTAATGCAGTTATGATCTCTCCTGTTTTTTTTGATAAATGAAAATCTAATGAAAGAGTATGAATATGTTCAAAAGCCTTGAGATTATTTAATAGATAATTATAAATAAAAAATAATACCTTTGCAGAAAGAGTTCGATAGGCATGTTGATTAATTGGTATCCAAAGAGAAGATCTAATAGACCCAAGCAAACCCATATTCCCTTGTAAGAATCGATAAAACATAAAAAGAAAGATAGATATCCATATATTCTCTAAGCTATTAGTATTTTTAGTAACAGCAATTAGTTATAACTTTTTTTATCTGCATCGGAAATAAGTTTATCTGTGACAATTCCTAACTGCTGTGGTGCCAAAATATTTATATATCTTGAAACAATCAAAAGTACTAAAAATTTAGAAAAAAATATTTTATAATAAGTTCATACTAAAACAAATAAAAATTATAATCTGCAGGAATAAGATGTCTTTAGGCCAAAGATATGGAAAAAATAAATAAAATTTTTTAATATAGTTCCACCATGTGTTTTCTAACTTTTTAGCATTTAAAATTCCTTTTTCCTTTTTTAAATTAGAAAAAAATTAAAATGAAAGAATTTTTATTTACTTTAATATCTAATAATTCATCGTCTTTATATATTTGATCTTGCTCAAGTAAAGGTTCGTTTTCTAGACTTGCTAATAACTTTTTTTGTTTAATCAAAAAATATAAAGTAAAGAAAAACATTGAAATTAAGATTCTTGATAAAGCTATTATCGAATATGATACTTCCCATTTAGATATAAATGGTTTTGATAATATAGAAAAAATGAGTATTGTATCTGCTAATGTTTGAAAAATATAAATAATTAAAGTATTCAACTTTATAGAAATCTGGCGCTTTATCTCAATAGTATTTATAAATATTATACTCCATGAAAAGATACTGCTTAATGTATAAAACTAAGAACTAATAGGTATTATTTCTATTAAAATTTAAAATACTACCACAGAAGATTGTGCAATCCACCAATCTTGCTTGACTAAAATATAAACCAGAATTAATATAGAATCTCCTGCCTAAATATAGTTATTTTTGTTGTCTTTTTATAAGCTAAAATATACAAAAGTTAATAAAATTAAAAAAGTTGAAATAGTTTGAAGTAATGATGAAATACTGGATTTTTGTCTATTATGTTTTTCTGGAACTATTGAAGCTACAATATATAGCGTAAAAATAAGCCATGGAAAGGTGTAGTGAATAGTATCAGTTATAGTATTTATTTTCATTATCAAAGATTTATTAAATTATCGTGGTACATGTAAAAATAAATTATAAAAATTAAAATGAAAGATTAATATTATAAAAATAAAATTTTTGTGCTTTGCTGTACTCTGAAATAATAAAAATAATAATAGTGAGATTTCATAATTTATAAAAACAAAAAAGCTATTCCATTATTGGTAGTCAGATTAACTTGTTAAAATCTAATAGAATTATGAATCCAAATTTATTTTTCTTATATCAAATAATTGAATAATGTTAGAAAATTCAAGTCTTTCTGGAAGTTCTGTTGTAATAATAGTAGGTTTGTGCCTAGAGGGTCCTTTGGGTCTTGTTTTTCGTAAATCGTGTAATATAGATGGTTGCGATAAAGGTTCAGTATTTCTAAGCGTTGGAGAGTTAGACTCATTTTTTTCATTGTTACTAGAATGAAAATGTGTAAAACCTGTTATTTTAGGGGGACCAGATTTTAGTTTCTTTTCTAAATCCTGAGAAAATTGAATTCGTGTACTGGCTGAGTTTTTAATATTAGATAATGATGTATGTAATGAATGAGGCACTGTAGATGTTATTTCTTTTTTTATAGGTCTTGATAAATGAATAGACTTATCATTCGTGTCTGAATTAGCTAATTGCTGAAGATTTTCACTTTTTAAAGTTTTTTGTTGTTTATTAAAAGTATATTCTGGATTTTGAGATGAGTTACTTATTTCTTTTGATTGTATATTTTGAATAGATGAGTTAGTATTTTGTATAAATTCTGGCTTTTCAGTTTTACAAGTATTTCTGTTAAAACCTAACAAAATTATTGATATTTTTTTTTGAAAATGCTACTTAAAGAAATATTACTTTGTCCATAAGATATGTGGTCTGAAATATTTTTTTCATTATCTAAATCAGTATTACTTGATATGGAATTTTGAGCGCATATTGTTGCGGTTTTTAAGTTTTGGGATTTTTTGTGCTCTTTTTCTTCTTTAGATTTTTGAAATACATTTGATATATCGCTGCTAAAGCAGGAGTTGTCTCCTATATTCCTAGAAATAATATTCCCTGAAGATGATTTTATGTTTTGGAGAAGATCAAAATCCTTAATAATTTCAGGTGAATTTGTACCAGTCACAGTGGAATCATTATTCAAAAAATTAGAAAGATGTGCACCTTTTTGTAAAGAAATAGAGTCTGCAAAGAAGAGATTATCATTTTCGTTATGCTTTTTTGTTTGTTTATTCTCAATAATAGAATTTTTTTCTATAGAACTTGATTGATAAATATCATGATCATTTAGATAAAAGGATACGTTTATTTCATTTTCAAGTTTAGATGGAGGTTCCTCGGCAAGCATTCCGTTAGTTTCATTATAGGTATATTTTTGGCATTTTTGCATGTTAAATATTGACTCAGTTGGAGTTAAAATAGAGTTAGGTTTTTGAGGCGAGAGCAGTTTTTGTGAATCCGGTTCAGAAAAATAGCCAGATAAGCCAATTTCTATGTTTTCTTGAGTGGTATCTGCAGTGGTATTAATATTTTTTTTAAGATGTTCCGTCTGTTTTGTTAAATTCTGTTTATTAAAATTAAATAAAGGATCTGAAATTTGTTCTTGACAAAGAGATGGAAGTGTAGTACATTTTTCCTTATTAAATTGTGAATCCTTTGTTTGTTTTGTGGATTGTCCTGAATATAAAACATATGTCATAAACTTTTGTGGACTGTTAGGATGAGGTGGAACAGGTGGTAAAGACATAAATATAATGATTTTCCTTAAGGTAATAATAATAAATATCTGAATAATTATATAATATATGTATTATCAACTCAGTTTTTTCGATGGAAGTTTAACAATATTAAGGTTAAAAATTATTGAATTGCTCTAGGTTCGCCGATAAAAGTAATTTTTAAAAAAAAAAACACTCGATTAAATATATCTATTTTTATGTTCTTAAGATGTTAACCATAAAATAAACTAGAGAGATACAATATATTCCTTCTCCAGGAAGTTTATAAGATATATGAACAAATAGTTCCTGTAAAATAATATAGATAGTAAAATTTAATATAAAATAATAATTGGATTTTTCTCCAAAAATAAAAAATGTTATTTATCTGTATTCCCAATAGTCATTTCCAAAAGAAAAGCGAAACTCTTAGCGCAAGAAAAGAGCATGTATAGATGTACCGGAAGAATTCTAATATAATCAATCTAATTCCTAAAAATATTTGGACTTATAGAATTTATAGCCATATAATTAGTTTCATCATTGGTATCGGGATCTCCTACGAATAAATTGCGACCACCACGTCTAAAATGAGTGCGTAAATGAGCACGTAAATTATCACTCCGAGAAAACCATCGTCCACATTTCCTTATACTACATTGAAATGGTTTTTCACTGGTATGTGAACGTCCATGACGCTTAAGATGCTCATAACGTTTAAAACGCTTATTGCAAACATCACAGATATGTGTTTTATCGAGAGAAGAAACTATCAAAGGAAGAGAATGATTATCCTTGTATGGTATTAACGACCTCTCAGGAGTATATTGATATTGATAATGATTAAGTACTGTACCAGCAGCGATAACCTGTGCTGATGATTTCTTGTCACAAAAAGAATCTGTTAGAGGTTGAAAGAATGATGAAGGATAAGATAAATGTGGTGTAGATACACGTGAATTATGAATATAGTCAGAAGAATTCGCATCGTAGTCTACCATCTTAGCGCTTTCAAGACATGATTGATTTTTCTTAGAAAAGGATTGCTCATAAAGATTATTTGACAATGAAAAAGCAGGTATATGTTGCATTTTAGATGGAGTGGCATAAAAATCTTTATTAACAATACTTTCAAGTGATGTTAAAGGAAACATTTGAGAAGGTGTTTCAAGAGTACTTGCAGTTGACATATTAGAAGATATTGAATCACTACGATAAATATGATAAGGTGATGTAAAAATTTGCTCTGAGGGTAACATTGAATAGCGCTGCTTAAACGGTAATGTTGTAAGATGCTGATGAATCAATGAAAAAGATAAAGATTTATAAACAACTATCGAGAAACGTATAACTCGGCTGGTTTATCTCTATAGTATTTAGCAAATAGATAAAATATAATAGATCTACAAAAAGTTAATATAAAAAGGTAATATAAAAAGTATTATTAACGCGTTTAAAAAAAACGTTAGCGTTTCAAAATTAGAACTAAAGTTTCTTTAAATAAAAATTGCACTATTGAACTCAATAGTATTTAAATTGGCAATAAAGCTGACATATGATATATGTTCAAACCTATATTTTGCCAATTGTCTATCAGTTATTTCATAAAGATTCTTAAAGTCTAAGCAATGTTCTTTCACTTTGTTAAAAAATTGAGTTGAAAAATATTTTTTAAAATTAAAAGAAGAAAAGTGGACTTAAATTCATATAAATTGAACCAAGTTGTAGAATTCTGGAAAAGCAGCAAAGGCACTTCCCGTCGAAAAGATGTATTATAAAACGCAAAGGACAAGTGAAAATAGCAATGGTAATAGATAATATAAATGCGTAAAGCTGATTGAATCTAAAAGGAGTTGTTGGAGAGTGACGTTAATGCACCATCCTAAAATTGTTATTCATGCATTCTAGAACATTAAACATTCTTCCAGATTCTTTAATCATACCTTAGTATGTATAACTGGCCTCCCTTAATAAAAATCCGTCTAAAGCTAAACCTGTTTTGTATAACCCTAACAAAAAAGTAACTATATCTATTACAAACATGGTTTTGGTACAATGTTGCAGTAATTTGTTGTTACATTAGACTTATGGCTTGTCTTTATATAGTTTAGTTTTACTGTCGTAAAAATTAAGACTTAATTATGACAATTAGAAAATTCATGGTAAGAATAAATTCATAAATTCAGAGTTTAAAAACGATGATAAATCTTGTTATTAATTTCCATAAATAGATTTAGTATGATTTCGGATATCACGGAATTCGATTTATAAAAGATTTAGGTGTCTGCAGGAATACATGTATGCACTAGTCTGTATAAAAGAACATTTATTAAAGAGGGTTTTTTACTTCGCAATATCCCCATATTACTTTATGTGATGAATTATTTCTTTCTTTGGTAAAGTCTAAATTTTCTGTATTGACATGCTATCAAGATGTACTGTGTGTCTTATTAAAATAAATAAACTATTTAACTGTAGGAAGAATAGCAAGTTTATTTAGGCAAACAATTCATGTCATTTTTATTTATATAATAGTACATTAAATTTTTGTTCTATGAACATTATAATTATTCCATAACATGTTTTTATTGTTTATATGTGTAGGGTTTAAAAATTATAACCGATAATTTAGAGATAATAAAAAAGTTTAAGTATTGAAATTAGTGAAAGTTAGAAATATGGTATCAAATAATAAGCAATAGTTTATATAAATTGTTTTTACGATATGAAAGTATTGCTTATTGGTAAAATTGTTTTTTTTAATTATTGTTTCACAAGATGATTATTTTTTTGTATAATTATGTTTTAGAAATATTTGCAAGGGATGTATTATTGTTACTTTTAGAGTAAATTTTGGAATGTTCTTAATGTTTCAAGAATATTGGCGCGTTATTGTATAGTCTAGCTATTCATATAAACAAATGTATGATCATGTTTAATAAATAATATTTAAAATTATTTTCTGTATAAGTTTCAAAAGAACAAATTTTATTTTTCAAATGTTTAGGATTTCATTTTCTAACATAGGGTTTATAAATTGGATTTTTTTTTGGAAATTAAAAAAGTAAATTTTAATAATTATTAGGATTTATGAAGCTAAAGTTTTATGTAATCAAGACTTTATTAAATTATCTATTATTTAATTATTAATTTTTATAATTGGTATTTATACAAAGCTGGTGTCTAAAAAAACAGTTGTATATACATATGTGAATTTGTATTTATATATATTATTGAAAAAAGATTTTACTTAATTTCAAAAAATTTAAATTATAGGAAATTTTATAATTAAGTTGGCCAAGACTGATATAATGGTAATTCTGAATAAGTTTTGTGCATAGGTAATGCCCTAACGATTTGTTATATTATATTTTAAAAAAAAATACGTACCAATTTAATATATTTATAGCTAGAAACATAATACATAGTATGAAAAAAAAATATTTTATACAAAGGGAAATATATGTCTTGATTTCCCTCTTTTTAACCTCATATAAAAATTGAAGTTTCGACAAATCATCTTTTGAAATAGAAACCTTGTCTTTAAAATCTTGTTCGAATTTTTGTATTCTAAGTTCCAGTTCTTCTACATTAACAATTGTACTTTTTAATTCTTCTTGCAAAAGTAATAACATTTTTGTGAGCTGATGGTCTTCATTTTGAGTTTTTGAAATATGAGAATGTTTACTCTTTTCACCAGAAATATGAAAATTTGATAGCGTTTCAGTGTATGTTCGAGCTATATAATATAAGAAATTGATTATGTAAGATTATATATATATACTTTGTGGTGTGGTTGTCCATGCGCCTGGCCCTAAAAGTTTTATAGTTTTATCAATAGTAGGATCAGTAATATTGCATGATCTCTTATCTTCTGAAAAGGATGTTATGTCATTATGAATGTCATTTTCATGAAAATTATCTGTTTCTATTATACTATTTGATTTTTTGTTAAGAATATTTTTAGACTCTACATTTAATTGAGTATCTGAAACGTTGTGTTTAAAATCTTGATCATATAATGCCATTTCTTTTAGAATTTTGTAGGAAGTATCTTTTTTTTTTTCTGCAGTTTTTTTAGTATGTCTTGTAACTTTATATAATGGGGTTGAATGAATTGGTTTTATTTCACTTTCTTCAGAACAAGATGTAGATGCTCTTGAGTCTGACATAAGATCAGGTAGTGGTATATAACTTTCCATGTGTCCAGAGAGAGGATAAATAGGTGAAACGTTTGTTGAAAGCTTCATGAAATATTCAGAAGAATTTGGAGATTTTATGGATATATCCTTTTTAGAATTTCCCAAATCTTCATAATTATGTATACTAGATTGAATAGTCGTGGCGTTGCTATTTTCTGAAGATTGTGATTTGTTATATAGCGAATATGATAATGGGAAAAATTGATTTGTTTTTTCCTGTATTTTTGATGAAGTAGAAGAACCACATGCTCTCTCAAGTCTTTCAAGATCGTTAGATAGTTCACGAATAAAAGGTGGTGATAATGAATATATTGAAGAATGTGGAGATTTCGATGTTGTTAAACGAATAATGAGCTAAAGCTTAATTAAAAATTAAAAATAAGTTTACAAATAACACACTTCTTCTTCTGATAATTTTTCATGATTTAATGGTTTTTCTTTGAGATTTCTTCTATGGTCTTTCAAAAAATTATTTATCTGTTTTTCTGTTTGAGGTTTATGAAATCTGGATATGTTTGATTCTTGATTAGGAAAATTTAAACAATCTTGATTTTCAGAAAGAAATTTAGATCTGAAAGTGCTTATATTTTTGAAAGAAGTCATAAATATTTTCTTATCTATTAAATTTAAGCTTTATCAAATCATGGAAATTTTGTGTTGATGTTCGAGAATTGATTCGTTGTAACTTAAAATTGGCCTAAAAATATATATTTTATAAAACTAAAGAAATATTGATAAAATGTTTTTTTCATGCTTTTATTTTCTTTTTTAAGGAATAGTAATCTTGAATATGTATATAATATGTATGAAAATGATTATAAAATAAATATTTAAAAATTTTTATTGTTAATAAACTTAGTTTCCCAAAAAATGCTTATAATACTAGCTGATCCTATTCTTTCTGTCTCTACTTAGTTTTTTTTTTTTGAAAAAATTTAATGTTTTTATTTCTCTTCTGTCTTTTATATATATATCATTAATAACCTTTTTATAAAAACAATATTTTTAGTGACGCAACAACACCTAAAGCTGTATTTGTTTTTACGAAGACGATATCTATCTTTTTACAACATATACAAGTGGTAATTTTTTGTTTAAAACTATGAAATGATAATTCGATGATTATTTTTGTCGATATTCTACAATGTTTTGATAATAGACAAAATTTCTTTAAAAATATAATTGCAATTTCCTTTTTTTTGTTTCTTTGGTATTAATGGCCATAGAAACTTCTTTAATATCATTTTTTGTAAGCAATTTGGAGTTTAAGTTGTTATATTTGCATATTAGTTGAACATTAAGAAAATTTAAGAGTACAGATACATAACATTTGAGTCTTTTAAGGGATTTAAATATAGTTTTAGTCGGGAGGAATTAATACAAATAGCTACTAATTCATGATTAGATACCTCTTGGAAGAGCTATTAGATCTTTACAGTATCAGTACAAAGAATATAATTGATGATTTTAGGAATGCAATTAGGTTTTAATAATTTTTTAAATTCGAATAATTTTAATTCTGCAAGGATTTCAATGAGAAATTTTTCATTAATAGTTACGATATTTGTCCTGATTTCTTGATTTAATACATTATTGTATATATAATATTTAAAAATAGACTGTGTATTGTTAGATATGCTTTATTTCTAATGAAAATTATTTTATTGAATTTATTATATTTTAAATTAAAAATAACTAGATCGAAAAAATGATATTACGTCATTAAATGTATATATATGTAGGTAAACATATAGATATAAATTAAATATGTTTTTATACAAACAAGTGGTATTTTGATATAAGAATTCTTTGTTTTTGTAAAGTCTATTTTTGATATGAAAATGTTTAAATATATAGCTTTCAGTAAATTAAAATTATTTTCTTTTAGGAAATAAAAAACTATATCTTTAACTTGTTAAATATGGCGTAATTTTAATTAAATGTTCTAGTTCAAGATTAAATTTTGTAAAATATATCGTAAAATTTATATAGTATCATTGATATTATGACAAATACAATGGCTAAATATTTTTTTATAGATTAATATATTAATAAAGTCTTATATGTTAGTTTAGTTTATTTAAAAGGAATTTAGGATTTTTTGATATAATAGGTTTGAGTTGTAATGTTATATAAAAAATCTTTTTATTAATATAAAAATGAATATTTCAATTGATTTTCGAGTTTTTCTTTTTTTTTCAGATTTCCAATTTATAATTAAATATTATGAATATTTTTGTTTTAAACCTTATTTATTAGATAGGTTTTTTAGAATATATGATTAATTGCATATGTATGGATTTTGTAAAGATTGTACATGCTATTTTTGTTTTTTTTTTTATAAAAGTTTTTTATATTAAAAGTATATTGGAATTTAGTAATAAAGATTTATATATTTTTATAATTAAATTTTTATTTTTACTTTTACTTTTCCTATAAATACCTGATATTTATTCAATAAAGTTTTATTGAATGAATTGTTTTCTTTGGAGAAATTTGATTACGAGGAGTTTATCTACTAGAATAATGGTTCAGAATCCAATGATATGGGTAGATTGTGGTTTGTTGAAAATGTCTGTTTTAAGATTTATTGATTTTTTAAAAAGAAATGTCCGGTTTGGATCCTGAAAAACATGAATTACTTGAAATTGCTGTTCTAATTACTGATGGAAATTTAAATATCATAGAAAATGTATTTATTGTGTTTAATATATTTTTTGATTTATACTTATTTGAATTATTGTTAGGAAGGATTTCAAAGAGTTATTCATCACCCAGAACATATTTTGAATTCTATGGACTCTTGGTGTAAAAAATATCATCAAGAGGTAATTTTCTATTGAATAAATTTATAATCATATAACCTAGCGGAATAGAATGGCCTTATTCAGAGTGTTTTGTCATCTTCGCATACTTTGGCATCTACAGAAATAGAGCTTTTGGATTATCTTCAAAAATACATTTCAAAATCTAAAGTTGCCTTGTTAGCAGGAAATAGTGTTTATGTTGATAGAGCATTTTTATCTCGTTATATTCCAGGCATTCTAGAATACTTGCATTATAGAATTATTGATGTTTCTACAATAAAGGAACTTGCTAGATGTTGGAATTATGAGGTTTTTCAAAATGCTCCAAAAAAAAAAGCTAATCATAGAGCTATGGATGATATCTTAGGGAGTATAGAAGAACTTAAGTATTACAAAAAAGCATGGCTTACGTGAAACATTTATATAAATTTATGTTTTATAGGAATTTTGAAATAATAATGTTTATTTTAATGCTTTTGAATATTTTGTTTTGAATAAGCTTAAAATAGATTTTTTTGCAATTATTGTTTTTAAAAAATGTTAATTGTTTGGAAAAAAGTTATATTTTATTTGTATGATGTATCAAGTATGATTTAAAAATTAATATTTATTATATTTTAATCTTAATACATTTTAGGGTATATGTTATTTTTAATGGATATATTTAAGATAAATTTTTGTTTTGAATATGATTTTTTTAAATTGTTTTTGGTAAATTATATATAATATTAATCTTATTTGAACAATTGATAATACTATATAAATTTAAAGAAAATAGTATATAAATCTGATGATATTATTTGAATAAACAATTTAATAAAATTAGGAAAGAATTTTTATCAATGCTAAAGCACATGATTATATTTTCTTTATGAAATTACTTGGTTTTTACTTAGTAGAAGCTTATTCTAAAAATCTTTCTAAAGATATAGAATTATTTCAAAAATCTGTTTCGTATTATATATATTGAGCATTTTTATTTCGATACTATAAAATTAATGAAAAATGGCAAGACCTCTTCAGTTGCCTTATGGTTTAACATCATTTAAAGAAGGAAGTCTTCGGGTATTTTCAGTTATTATTTATAAAATTTATTAATTAAAATTTCTAAAGGCTATTGATCAAGAAAAAATTGCTGCTTTTGAGCGTGCAACACCAAAAAAAACTGCATATGATAAGGCAAGAGAAGAAGCTAATGCTAAAAAAAAAGTTGTGAAAACCCTCAATATATACATTATTTTTATATTTTTAGAGAGAAGAAGAAGAAACAAGAGTAATATATGAGGATTTTGTAAGGAGCTTTGATGATGGATCAGGAGAGTATAACATAAAATGTTATAAGAAATTATGAATATAGTTTCTCTAACTTTTAGAAGCTTTGTCTCCGAATGCTACAAGAGGTATTTCGTGTAGTAAACGTCATTTTGCTGAATCATCTTCTAATACGGTATTGTTCTTGAAATTTTTAGAAATTCATTTATAGGTAAAGGAAGCTGGATTAAGTCGAAAGAGGAACTTGGATAACTTTCTTGAAGAAATTAAAAGGTATTATTTTTTCTAAGAATTTTGGAAAGTTATTGATTGAACTAGTAATCAACAAAAGGAAATTCTTAGAATTGCACGCACTACTAATACGGGAATTTTTTCTATAGGTTTATTTATTTATAACTAATAAATGATATAAAATTTAATTTGTTTTTAGAAAAGCGTGAAGATTGTTTTGATTCCTCTCATCCTCGAAGTCTTCACTTGACTTCATTACCTCCCTCAACTACACAACAATCTCTTTCAACATTGCTTTTGCCATATGGAAAAATCACATCTATCAATATTCTCCCTTCAAAGTCTACTGATGATCAATTTAAAAAAGGAGTTTCTGCTTTTGTAACTTTTGAAGATTCTAAAAATGCGGAAAAGGCTAAGAGTAATATTGATGGAACGTATCTTGGAGAGGGTTGGCGAGTAAAAGCTGTATGGGGGAAGGAGCTAAAATCATTTACTTGTAATTATAATTTTTTAAAAAACGATGAAATTTTTATATTATAGATGTTGATAGTCATAAGACTAAACTCCCATTTGATGCTAAGCAAGGAATAATAGGTTTTAATCGAGCACCTCCTCCAGGAGGAGTAACTAATGGGAGATTTAATCCTTTATCTATGCTAAATAGAATTGAAGTGGTTGTTTCAAAACCTAAGGAATTGAAATTATTAAGAAGAATTCATAGAGTAATTGAGAAAGTTGTTGAGTATGGTGTAGAGTTCGAGGTATTTTTTTATTATTTTTATGTGTTATTTAATCTATTAGGCATTTCTTATGAAGAGGGAGTATGATAATCCTGATTATGAGTTTTTGTTCGATTCAACCGTATGATTTATTTTTTATTAGAAATATATCCTGATTTTTATAAGACTTCTGAACATGTTTATTATAGATGGAAATTGTTTTCTTTATTAAATGGTGATTTTCCATACAAATGGTCCAAAGAACCTTTTCAAATGTTTACAAATGAAGCATGGTGGATACCTCCTGAAAATGTTGATGATGTTTGTTCAAGATATTTTTTTTTGTGATTTTTATAGATATAGGGTGATGATGAGTTTACTGATGATGTTTTTGAGAAAAGAAAACAGATGGCATATTTAGGTTCTGTTCCTAGATCTCATTTTGATTGGTTGTTGCGTGAAATTTCTTATCGTCGTGGAAATATTGCTAGAGCTATGTCATTTGCAATAGAGCATGCTAATGCTGCTGATGAGGTTATTTTATTTTTCTTTTTTTGTTATATTTTAAATAATTAAAGATTGTTGAAATTTTAATATCGTCATTAATACAGCCACACGTTCCTATTTCTATTAAAATTGCGAGATTATATTTAGTTAGTGATATTTTGCATAATTCATCTATTGCAATTCCTAATGTTTGGAAATATAGACAATTGTAAGTTAGTAATATTTATTAAATGTTTTTAATATTTTTTAGACTAGAACAAAATTTAGGTGTAGTTTTTAAACATTTTTCTGAAATCTATAAATCATTTGATGGGCGTATTAAAGCAGATAATTTTCGTCGACAGATAGTAAATATTACTAGTGCTTGGGAGAGTTGGATAGTTTTTGGACAGGGCGTTTTAGAAAATTTTTTGGAAATTTTTCTTGGTAAGAAGGAAAAATTAGAGTCGGATGAGGATTTTGGGTCGAATGATTCAAAATTTAATAAATCTTCTGAAATTGTAAAATCTAATTTCGTAAGATCTGGGTGGAGGAGAATTACAGATAATATAACTGATGATTGTTTGAACATTGATTATGGTCTTTCTACTCAGGAAACCGAGAATATTATGAAAAAAGATAATTTGGATTCCCAAAAAAAGGATGATACAAATAAAAATTTAGATGGCGAACCTATGGAGAATTTAGATGGCGAACCTATGGAGAATTTAGACGGCGAACCTATGGAGAATTTAGACGGCGAACCTATGGAGAATTTAGACGGCAAACCTATGGAGAATTTAGACGGCAAACCTATAGAGGATTTAGACGATAGGTCTATAGAGAGTATAAACAAGAAATCTTTTGCGATGAATGACTATAACATTGCAAAAAATGCTTCAGAAGAAAAGTCTTTATTTTCAGAAAATTCACAAATTCGTTCAATAAAATTTGATTTTTCTAAAGGAAAAGGTCAAATTACAACTTTAAAGCCGTTAAATTCATTTAATAATTTTCAAGATAAAAATTTAGATAATTTTTCGTTACTCAAAACACAGAGTTCAGATTCATCAAGGCATTTTCCTAAAAGAATGAAAGCATCTGATGGTTTTGGTGACTATAATTTAAAATAATATTTCTAGATCATAATTTTTTGAAGTATTAATATTTTGAAGTTTTCATAGTAGTATTGTTCTTAGTGTTTTTATGTATTGCTTATCATGGAACTTTATATGGAATAGGGTGTTAATAATATAATTAAAACTATTAATATATTTTGGTTTATGATTTATATTATAATTTTAAAGATTATAATGTTTTCTAGTTGATATTGATATTTTGTTTTATAGTTAAGATACTATGTATTTTTTTGTTTATATTTAATAACGATAATGTTTTAATGAATTTTTAGGTTTTGGATAATGATTTGGTATAGTCTTTGATTTTATTTTTCTCATATAGAATAGAGTTATCATTAATATCTCTATTATTTAGTTTAATTGTCTAAAATATTGGAAATTAAACTGATGCTAAATTTTATTTAAAAGTCTTAAATTTATTTTAATTTCTTTGACGAGTTATATAGTAATATATATATTTGAATTTAATATAATATTTTATTTAAAAAATATTTCGACTTTTAGAGATAATCTTTTTTAAATATAAATATTTAAAAATTTTAATGAAATAGTCATAATTTTATATGAAGTATTATTTGCTTATAAGTACATAGGAAATGTATTAAATAGTGTTTCTAGTATTTTGAAATTGTCTTTATTATTTAAAATTTTCTATTTATAAAAAAATAGAACATAAAAGTCTTTATAATTTAATCTGTAATAAAAAATTATTCTATTTTATTATGTATTTGTGTATATTTATGTTATTTATTTAAAAATTTAATAATCATGAATTATTAAAGTCTTTTTTTCAAGTCTTTGGAAATTGATGAGATCGAAGCTTTAAAAAAAAAGTATCAAGTTCTTTTGAATATAAGAAAATTAGTCTTAGAATTTAAAGAAAGAACATATTTCTCTGATGAGAATATTGGAGTCCCCAAAGAATGTTGGCATTAAAGGTGTGTTGTTTATTTTTTCTAGAAAAGAACAAATAATTGATTATTCAGCCATGGAAATTTACTTTCCTTCACTGGTATAATTGATGTTTATTAGTATTTTTGAATAAATGAAATATAATAATGTTACAGTGTGTATTACAAGAAGATTTGGAAAAGTATGATGAGGTTTCCTCAGGAAAATATACAATTGGTACGTTTAATTTAACATAATACGTTAAATGAATCCTATAAGGTCTTGGTCAAACAATGATGGGTTTTTGTGATGATAGGGAGGACATTTATTCATTATGTTTGACAACAGTTTCGAGACTAATTAAAAATTATAATGTTAATGTTAATGATATTGGAAGACTAGAAGTAGGTACAGAAACTTTAATTGACAAATCTAAATCTGTTAAAACCGTTCTTATGCAATTGTTTTCACCTAACCATGATATTGAGGGTATAGATACTATAAATGCATGTTATGGTGGTACCAATGCTTTTTTTAATGCCGTCAATTGGATTCAATCTGAAAATTGGGATGGTCGAGATGCTATTGTTGTTGCTGGTGATATCGCTCTTTATTCAAAAGGAAATGCACGGCCTACAGGTGGTGCAGGATGTGTTGCTATGATTATTGGAAAAGATGCACCTATTGTTCTAGACTCTGGTAAGCTATATTATACATATTTGCATGGCTAATTTTGATTCTACTGTAGGTCTTAGAGGGACTTATATGGATCATGTTTATGATTTTTATAAGCCTGATTTTACTTCTGAATATCCCATTGTAGAAGGACATTATTCTATTTCATGTTATACTCGAGCTATTGATAATGCTTATAAAACTTATAATAAGAAATATTCTATTAGAAGAAATCTTGGTGATATGAATTGTAATGCAACATGTTCACTACCTATAGACCGTTTTGATTATTGCATTTTTCATTCTCCTACATGCAAATCTGTTCAAAAAGCATATGCCAGGCTAATGTATAATGATTTTATGGAAAATCAGGATCATCCAGAATTTGAAAGTGTAAAACACTTTGCTGACATAGAATATCAATCTAGCTTGGTAGATAAAGATCTCGAGAAGCAATTCATTAATCTTAGTAAAAAACGTTTTGAGTCACGTGTTAAAATCGGTCTTGATGTATCAAAAAATGTTGGTAATATGTATACAGCTAGTTTATACGGCTGCTTGGCAAGTCTTTTAAGTAACGTTTTACCTTCTAAACTTGTATGGTTTATATATTTTTATGTATATGCTATGTATAACTTAATTTAGGTTGGAAAACGTATAGGAGCTTATTCATATGGTTCTGGATTGGCTGCTACTTTTTTTAGTTTTACAATTCGTGATGATATATCTTATATTGTAAAGATTCTCGATTTAAAGGCAAAGTTAGCAAATAGGAAAGTATTGTCTCCTGTAGAATTTGAAAGAGTATATTTTTTATAATTCTAAGATTCATAGTTAAAATTTTAGATGATATCTCTTCGAGAACAAGCATATCTTGCAAAAGACTATATTCCACATGGTGATATTTCTAATATAGCTTTAAATGCATATTATCTTGTTAAAATTGATGAAAAATATCGTAGAGAATATACTGTTTGATTAATTTATTTGAAAAGGATATTTTAGTATATAGATTCATGTTTTTTTAATATTGATTTTTATTTAAAATTTTTTAAATTTTTACTTTTAATCATAATGTGATTGTCAATAAAAATTGTTTAAATTATTTTAAAAATATATTAATGATCTTTTTTCTAACTGCTTTTACCATTTTTTATATAGATTGGTATTTAAAGGAAATGATTTGATACTGATGCAAAAAAATAATATTTGAGATTTTAGAAACTATTAAAGCAACAATTAGATGAGTTTTGGTATTATTTATGAAAATGCTCATTATTTTTTGTTTCTAGTACAAGTAAAGCATTTATGTATTTATGATTATTATTCTTAGTA
Organism: Pneumocystis carinii B80; assembly: GCF_001477545.1. NCBI lineage: Eukaryota > Fungi > Ascomycota > Pneumocystomycetes > Pneumocystales > Pneumocystaceae > Pneumocystis > Pneumocystis carinii. Next base: position 25,447 of record NW_017264728.1, read on the forward strand.
TACTTGTAATAGTTTTTAATATTTTTTATAGTTTGTGAAATATTTATTAAATTTTAATTTTTTTGACATTTTTCTAATGAATATATGTCCATAGTGTTACTTAACCATTGTTCTCCTATATTTTTATGCCTCCTTTTTTCTATTTCTTTTTTTCTTTCGTTTAGCTTTTTTTGTCTTTTATCGTACGCCCATTCTAAATTTTGTTTCATTAGCTCTGTAAGTCTATGCTCTTCTTCAAGAGCTTTTCTTTCTTCTTCTCTTTTTTGTGCGTCTTTCGAAAACTGATAAAATCCGACACCTTTTGTTCTAATTTCTTTTGTTGAATCATAAAATGCTTCTGCTGCTATTTAATATTAAATACATATATAGAGATAGATAAATGCTGTTTATTACATTCATCAGGCTCTTCAAGAATTTTTTGGACTAGCTCTTCATCTGGATTAAACGGTTGGATAAAGTCTCCATAAATAATATTTTTAGGAATTTCTTCTTCCGGTGTAATTGCCCTAGGTAAATCCACTTTACGTACTTTCCTTGTCCTTCCAAATTCATCAATATATTCGACCCATGGATTGTTTTCTTCATCTACTTCACTTTCTGAGGATGAACTTGTTTCAAGTTCCTGATGCTCTGCCCATTTTCTATCAAAATCCACAAGTAAATTCTCTGCCATTACACCTTTTATGCTCATATCATGAGCACCTCTTTTCATCATTTGATATTGAATAGCTTTTCTCTTCAAAGCCGTTCTTGATGCTTTAATTTCATGTTCCAAAATATTCTCTTGTTCATATCTATCTTTTGCTGCGCGATATTCTATACCTATATTTGATTTTGTCAATAACGTTTTCTAGCTAATATAAGTCTTTGTTTTTGTTTTTTCTTGTTTTTTTCATGCCTTTTTTTCATTAGAGCTGCTGGGTTTATCTAGTTTCTCTAATTTTTCTCGTTCAAATTTATCTCTAACACGAGAAAGTTCTGCAAGAAGACCTATAGATGATGCTGAGGATACTGCTATTGTTCCATTGTTTTTTCCAGAAAGTGTCATAGAATTCTTTTAAAAAAAATTAGTTTTTAAAAGTCTAGATTAAATTCAATTTTTTGTAAAAAAATATAATTTGTTGAATCATCTTACAATAAGTTTTGATAAAATATGACATTTAAAAAAAAAGCAGTCTTTAATACAAGAATTTTTAAATATTAGTGAAATAAATCAATTTAAAAATTAATTTTTTATGAAAATTTTTTTTAAAATTTTGAAATACGTATATAAATTTCAATATCTTTCGTTCTAAAAATATTGATAAATGATAGAAAAAAATAACATTAAAGCATAAGAGAAATATAATATATATAATAATTTTATTGTGTAACAAAAAACAAAGATATATTATGATTTGAATAATAGATGAATTTGTTAAGGTTTTTTTCTTAGATATTTTTTGAAAGATATTATAGAGGTTATTTAGCAAAAGTGACTTATCTAAATGTTTATAAAAAATTAATATAGGCAATATATTTATGAATTTGTAGATATTGTATTTTTATAAATTGTAAATTTAAAGTAAAATTATAAAAAAATAAGATAATATTAGTTAATTTTGATGGAAATTAAATAAATTTAAGCTTTTATATCTTTGATATAAGCGCAGAATTGAAAAATATATATAATTTGATGTAAAATATATTAAAAATGGATGATTAATATTTTGTCTTTTTAAATACTTAGATAAAAAATGTATTTCTATAAATAGAAAGTTCAGGATATAATTTAATTTTATAAGAATTAATAATACTTAACAGTTTTGAATATACTGCAATTTCTAAATAGATTGAATTCAATAAAATGCATCTAGTTAAATTAAGAGGATTTAATTTAATGAAGATAACCTATTTGGTATTATGCTTTATAAACAACATAAGAATATTTAATAGAAAAAAATTAATTCCTATTTTGCGTTTTAAAGAAAGAAGTAATTTTATTCATTTGTTTTGTATCAATTTTTTTCTGTATTTTAGTATTATTACTTTCAGAACTTCTCTTATTTGTATTTTTTTCTTTAGAAACTGTATCTTTTTTTAAATAGAAATCAGCTGTAAAGTGATTGGTGTTTTGTATAAGAAAAGTACTAGCTCGATGAGTTTGTAACTTTTGTAAATATAAAGATAAAGGAGTAAAACTATATATTTCAGCAAGTAAGTTAGAATATAAATGAATAAAATGTACTCTTCTGATTGAAGAAGAAGATTTGCATATTTAACGGGTAAATAGTTATTAATTAACTGCATTGCTGCCTTTATACGTGCTAATTGGATGATTTTTTCCAGTTCACTAGTTTTTTTTTCGTCATTTAGTTCTCTTTCTTGAATATTATCCGTAAAGTTTTTAATTATAGCTTCAAATTCAATACTTTTGGGCAAATGAGATGCAACCTTTTTAACTTTAGTTCTCATAATTTTCAGTAAAAGAGATTCGTCAAAACGAAAAAATGATGGAGATGAATCAAGTTCATGACAAATAGAACGAATAGCGTATTTCATTTGAGGACCTAAAGATGAAATAAGGATAGGAAAGTGGTATTCTGAAAAAAGATCTAAAATATCATCCATAAGAAGATATTTTCCTAAATACTCTGATTTCTAGAAGGTATTAGTTATAAGGGAATACGTGTTTTTTTTTCAATTAATTCCCTTATATGTCTTTTCAAGAACGGGGATTGCAAAAAATACAAGATCGAACGGTGTTGCAAGGTAAATAGTACCATCTATTTTTGAATAAACTTAAATGAGCCGTTTAATATATAAAGAATTACCTTTTACAATATTGTTATTAATAAACCAGCTTCCTTTTTTGTAAGAATCGTTGACTTTAATTAATTGTAAAAGTTGTGGTTTTTGAATAAGATAGCGAACAGGTATTTGTGTTTTAGGATGTGGAAGTGCAATTATCTGTTCTTCTGTTATTTCCCCGTTTAAAAAATGTTTAGGCTTAATAATTATTTTTGTCATATGTTCAAAAAGTTTCAATTTTCACGGGGTTATCGTTAAGAATTTATTTGAAACGTTATCGTGTTTTTATTAAAAGTAAAATTTAAGGCATTGATATCAATTAAAAATATTTTTTGTTATTCAGTTCTATATTTTTGTCTTATTTCGTATGTTGTTTTAAATTTTGTGTTTTGAAATCTGATGACTGATTTTTCTTGCTCATTATTGAAACATAAAACAAAACAAAGCGACAATAGAAAAAGGTTTCAATCTCAATTGAAAAATGCACAAGACTCTCCCTCTTTTGAAGAAACGAAGAATAAGCGAAAACGACCAAACGATGTTTATGTCCAAGTCTCAAAAAGCCCAAGTCCAGGTATAAATGTTTTGATTTGTTAATGTTTGATTAATACAAGTAGTAAAATCACTAACATTGTCTACTAAGGATGTCCAGTCTTTCAATGAAGGTATTTTTCTTTGGTTGTTTTTTTTGTTTGAAAATGTTTAGGAAAATTGGATTATAATATATCTTTAAAAAAAACTGTGGATTCGTCTGTTAAACTTTTTAAAACATTTTCAGAAAAGCTTTCTGATCTTAGATCAAAGAAGGAAACGAATGGAAATATAATAGGTATACAAAAAAGGGAACTTTCCAAAGGCTTTGTAACATTAAATGAAAAAAATAAATTGATAGACCCAGAAATCTTTTCTGATTCTCAAAGTAAAGAAAATGCGCAATTATTTTCTTCAGAAGATCCTTATGATCCATATTCAATGCTTTATCTTTCAAAAAGGAATATTTCTTATGATGAATTAAGACTCTATTTTAAAGGAAAGAAGATTTTTTTATTACCTGAATTATTAAAGACAGTAACGGCACCGACTTATGAGTTTCCTGATCATGACAATGATTATATTGTAATTGGTATTATTGCGTATAAGTCGATACCAAAATATATTCAAAATGGAAAAAAAAATACGAATATAAAGTCAAGATATTGTGTATTAACGTTGACTAATTTAAAGTGGGAAATAAATCTTTTTTTATTTGATGGTGCATTTGAACGGTATTGGAAGATTCAGGTTGGATATATTATAGCAATTTTGAATCCGGGAATTATGAAACCTAAAAAGGCGTGTTTTAAAAATGAATTATTGCATTAAATAATTTATTATTAGATAGATTCTGGAGATTTTAGTTTAGTTTTATCTCATGAATATGATTCATTATTGGAACTTGGTTTATCACGGGATTTGGGGTTTTGTAATGCTTTAAGACGAGATGGAAAACAGTGTACATCATGGATAGATAGACGTCATTCAGAAGTTTGTGGATTTCATGTTGACCAAGGAATGCATAAGATTAGAAATGCGCGAATGGAAGTTGCTACTGGTACACGGCTTTATTCTCCAAAAAAAAATAAATATATATCAAGTAAAGTAGGTTATAGTAAGGGTCCTAAATCTGCAGAAGGACTTTTGGCTGAACATACTGGTTGGGTTCATGATCCATGGAACGGAAATGTGTTTATGATATCTAATTTTCTTTATGGTTATAAACGCGATGCTTTAGATGCTAAAATGGCTGAAAGAATGCGATCCCAACGCCAGAAACAAATGCGAGAATCTAATATGGTTTCTCGGCTTCTTGCTTATGAACAAGTTTCTCGAAATGTTGCTTCTGATTCTTTAAAAATTCATACGAAATTAGCGTATCCTATTTCTTCTGTTTCTTTAGAGAATTCATCTAAATTGTATCCCGAACCTTTTTCCACGCAATCTGTTAAACGAATTGGTTTTAATCCATACAGACATTTGGCTTCTATGTCCAATTCATCTATTTCACCTATTACATGTTCATTGTTATCCGATATATGTTGTAATTCTGATTCTGACCTTGAGATCATTTAATATAATTTGTATGAATTTGTTTAAATTTTTATTTATATTGATTTTTTATTATTGAATAATTTGAGTTGGCTATTTATATTAGATTTGCAAAAATTGTAATTGAAATATAAAGATATTGGCTAATATTCGATGTTATATAAGCGTTTTATAACATTTGATTATAAGTTTATTATAAGTCAGTTTATCTTCAGATAAGCTTTATAGGTTTCTCTATTTTGGGACTATTTGTTATTGTACTTAGGTTTTTTATGCTTCATCAATCTGAAGCTTGAAAAGTATAGTTAATATTGCTTTTTGGATATGTAATTTTTAATATTATATATAGAGTAAAAGGAAAATATGATTAATTAGTTGATCAAAAACTATTTAAATGTCTTATATTAGTAATTTTCCCTAATAAATTATCAATAATAAATTGATAACATATTCATGTTATCGCAGCGTTAAAATAGATAGTAAATCGACTAATTAGAATTTAGTCTCTCCTTTAATTAAATTAATAAATCTTATCTATCATTAGTGTTAGGGTTTACCTAATATGTGTCCTGTATGATGTGTTCCTGATGTTTGCTTTCTTAATATAGCTGTGGGAAATTACTACTTCCACTTAGGAACGTATCTTTATTATCATTCTTAACGTTGGTAAGATTTTTGGTCGATCATGATAAACAGCTTCAGGTATTTAAATAAAGATTTTATTAAGAGAAAGAACCTGAAAGAGAGAAGTTGTGATTGACCGCATATAATCATATACAGTTGAAATTTGTATACTAACTTAATTAGAGAATTTTGAGGCGTTTTGGTTAAGGTAAATGCGTGTATAAGCGTAAAAAATGTGCAAGAAATTGATTTTTATGCATATTAGACGCGCATACATATATAGGAAATCTAAAGAATATGTATCTAACGTTGAATAGATGCCAAAAGACGCGAAATCAAGAGGAATTAAAAAAGTTTCAGGGAAGCGGGCGAAAAAAGGTTTTTCCATGTGTTGAAAAGGCTATGATTTATATGTTTTAGATCCAGATGCTCCTAAGAGAGGGTTATCGGCTTATATGTTTTTCGCACAAGAACATAGGGAATTGGTAAAAACAGAGAATCCGGATGCAACATTCGGTAAGAATTTGTTTATATTTTTTAGGGGGGTTAGTAGACGGGAATATAGGTCAAATTGGCAAAATTCTTGGTGAAAGATGGAAGAATTTGTCTTCTAAAGACAAACAGGTAATATTGTGAGTTTTATGTAGTTTTTTTAATGTGTATATATAGCCATACGAAAATAGAGCTAGAAAAGATAAGGAACGATTTGAAGATGAAAAATCTCGATGGCGTAATACTCATGTGTCATGTACGACACATGATGATGAATAATTGTGTTTTATATTAGCAATATGATTGTTTTTTATTTGATGAATGGCATGTTCGTAAGATATAAATATATATATATATATCATTACTATATTGGATAATTTTTCGGTTTCTATTACTGCTTGTTTTGTATTATCTTTTATTGCTTAATTGTTTACTTTTATCGAGTTTTTTCTATATTGGGTATTTCTAGGCTATGTAACTATTTAAGAGTTGATGGCATATAGTATTCCCTAGAATATAAGAAAAGTATTATGTAGTCTTTAGTCCATTTTATTTATTGTTTGCTTATTTTTGAATACAATGATTGTTTTAATTACCTTGAAAAATTATAGATTAAAATATTAATATTTTGAACAATGTTGTGTCATTTTTGATTGGTGATATTTTATGCTTAATGTTTAGGATATATTATTATGTATCTTTTTAATAAAATATTAAATTAATATACTGATTGAGATTTTACGTATCGTTTGAAAATGTTTAAAGAGTATTGTTATTTCTTTCGTTCATTATAAATACGTATTAATTTTTAACAAATAATTGTTTTGTTCATTTTTGGAATTAAAAGAGGATATGAATATTACTTTTTGATATAGTTTAATTTTAAAGTGTTATTTGATGTAATTGTTTTGAAAAAAAGAGGGAAATATTATATTTTTGAAATATTTTAAATTATTCCACTATAAAATCTCTATTTATGATATTTATATCATATAAATATTATTTTAAACTAATTTTAAAGATATTTATTTTATAAGTTGTTTGAGTACTATATGAAAAAAGACTTGTGATAATATATATGTTAATGATATCTTTTATATGTTATTTTGTAGAAAAAAATAAAAAATATGATACTCTTGTTTTATTTTTGTATTTGTAATTTCCTTGTAGATCATTCAGGATATGTGTCATTATTGTATTAATAAAATTAATATAGATATAAATAGTCCTGAAAAAATATATTTAGTTGTTAAAAAAGTATTAAAAAGTCGATATTTTACAATTAATAAAAGCTTAAACATTTTTTAAAAAAAAGTAAGATGAAGTTAAATATATTAAATTATAATTATCCGTTTTTTATGTTTTTTTTCTAAAAAAATTATAAATCACTCGTTTAAATATTCTTAAAGATCTAATGCTTCGAATTAAAATAAAGTTCTCTATTTAAAAGTTGCTTTTTTAAATTATAAATATATGTTTTTTAATGTATTTTAAGAATTGCTAATAAATAGATATTGATAATTCAATGAACTTATAAATTTTTTTATTATGGAATTTTTAGAATTCTAGTAAAATTATATATGTCTTGTTAATTATATTTTTATGTTGTTTTAAATCTAATGATTATTAGAAACACATCCTTATATGTTATGTAATTTTAAGATATTATGAAAAAATTAGCGTCCTTATTTTTTTGTATAATTTAAAATGCGAAGTACATGTTTATTAATTTTTTATTATTATTTTCTTTTTATTAAAAAAATATATTGGATTTTTTTTGGAATTGTTTTAAAAAAGTTACAAAATTTTGTTTTTTTAATAATATTTTTTAAAGAATGATTTTTGTTTTAGTAATTTTTTAAAGTCATAAATTTTATGTTTTAATTTATTGAGAAATTATTTTAATATTTTGATTCAAAAAAATGATTACTAGTAAGAATAATTAAGAATTAAGCAATAATCTATTTAATAATTAATTAGAAGAATTTTAAATATATTTTTTAAAAGGATTTGATAGAAATGCTTAAAATATATTTAGACATTACTTTAAGTAACTTTATTGAAGAGATGTTTAAATATGAATATCTATGTATTTATTATGATTAAATAAGAGTTTTAGAATTTTTTATAGGATCGAGTATATTTTAAAATTATTTATGTTAAATTTTGTATTTTACTTTATATTTATTTTACTGATATTTTAAATTCAAAGACATTTTCATGCTTTTGAAAGCCTAAATTGCTTTTATTATCTGAGATTTTTAAGTAATATATATGATTTTTTGATATTAAATATATTTATAGGATTTTTTAGTTTAAAGGCATTTATAAACTTTAACTTCTATTATTAATATTTTAAATATAATTATAATAGCTTAGAATTTATTTAAAAAAGTTTCTGAGAGTTTAATGATTTTTTATGCATTAAATCATTTTTTATTTTTCTAGATAAGTGGACATGTTATAATTTTTATAAATAAGAAAATATTATATTTAAAGATTATAAGATAAAAATAATGTTAAAAGAATCTTAAAAGCTTAATTCCATTTAATTGATGTTATTTGCTTTGAAAAAATAAAATTCGAAATGCATGTACGTTTATTTTTTTATATTTTTTTGTAAAGAATTATTTAATAAAATATAAATTAAAGCTTATTTAATTAGAAAATGTGTTTATGAAATAAGAATATACTTGAGGTATAAGTATTTCTACCCAGCTACTTTGAAAAAATATTATTGTACTCTAAAATCTGTTAATGTTTGGTAACTTTAGTTTTAAAAAAATTACTGCAAATACTGCAATAGATAGTATAATAGTTTGGTTTTCTGTTGTTTTAATTTTTTCTATAGCACTTTGAATGACGTTTTTATTTTTTGTTGAAAAAATTTTATATTTTTTGTTTGGCATTTTTATTTAGATTTTTAAACTGCTTTAAGTTCTTGATATTTTGAAATTATATAAAAAATTAGTATATTTTGATATTTTTTATTAGATAAATAACGTAGGAGTTGTCTATATAAAAATAATATATATGAATAGATTACATATTACTAAATGTTATTTTTATAATTTTTGTATAATTATTTGATTTGAATGTAATTTTTTATAAATGTGGAATTTAATAAAGATGAAATATTCAGAATTATAAAAAAATAGAGACATATTAGATTTTTTTTATTTGAGCATAATATTTAATTTTTTAGATTAAGTAAAATAAATTTTGTATTTTTTTTTTTTGAATTATTTTTTATGAAGATTTGTATTTAATATATTATGACTTTAAGAAATTATTTAGACTTTATTAAGAATGGATTTTATAGAACAAAATACATTCATGAAACAAAGATAATTTTTTTAACAGAGGCTATAAAAATAATTATTTGTTCTCAAAATTCGGATTTGAATGTAATATTTTTTTTAATGAATTCTTATGTCTGTTTTAAAGTTTTTTTTCTGAATTTTGCTTACATTAATTAATATTATAATTATTTTATATTTCTAATTGAGAATTTCCTTATGTATAATGGTCTATATAATTTTGATTTTGTAATTTTACTTCAGATTAATAAATATTTTTTCTTTTATTCGAAGTGTTTTAGATTTTTTATTATTTTTTATAGATCTATTATTTTATAGATATTTTAGATAGTAATAATTATAAATTTTTTATTGGATAAAAAACATCCTTATTTTTATGAGAATCAAAGTCTTATTTTTTTGATAGTAAACGATTTTTAAATTTATGAAATTTTTATGGTAGGATTAAATAAAGAATTCTTATAGCTAAATAAAAAAACATAAATTTTAAGAATATATTTCTATGGAATTTTAAAGCTTAAGGTATTTTAAAATTTATTTGCTAAAGAAAAATCAATATATGAATGTATAATAAATTTTGTTCTGCTAGCAAATTTGGAATAATTTTAACATACAAGAAATAAATAAAATGATAAATATGATTATTTAATTTTGATTTGTTTAAGTATATATATTGAATTTATAATTTTTATATTGTATTAATTAGGTTAATTTTTATACATTAAATTGTTTTAAAAAAATATATATTGTATGATTTGATCATTCTTTTTAAGAAAACTTTGAAATAATATAATCCTTAAGTCATCGTCTAAATTAGGATTTTCTTCAGGATTACTATTTTTGTTTTTTAATATTCTGATGATCATTATTTTTCAATTCATCTAATTTTTTTTTTAGATACAACATTATCTTGATCTTTAGATGTATTCAAAATAAAAGAATCTTCGTTTTTTCGTTTAATTCCTTTACTTTGATCATGATATAATTCTTTTGTTTGATCAGAAGTCTTAGGAAAGTTATTTTGTAATGGTATTTTCGTAATATCTGATTGTAAAGTTGGATATAATCCTTGCATTGGAATAGATTCATATAGATTAGTCATAATTCTACATACATCTTTATAAAGTTTAGTATATTTCATAAAATTGTTTTTCTTTTGCCTTTTATTTCATTAATATCTACATCTATAACTTCCCACCATGATCTATCTCCTATTGAATTAATTACTGTTGATGTATGTTTAGTTCCAAAATAAAATGCTGCTGCTGCAATAGTATGAGGTTTATAGATTATTGGAATAGTAGTTCTAATGCTAGAATTATATGAGATTTAGGTTGAATTTCTTCATAGAATTATGATTTACCTATCATTTACAAAAGCCCATGCAGATTTCGCTGTATCTTGTTTACTACCAAAATGTTTTATATATTTTAAAAGATCTTTATAAGGATGATCAATTGTTAAATCGAAACATAAAGCTTCCAATAGTATTTCTTCATTATATATAATCACATCTCTCCATCTCCAATATTCTTTAGACTGCTCATCAATTATAAGATCTGGATTTTTTTGTCCAACTTTTGCGCATGCAATAATTATATTCCTTAATTTCCTGCATGATTCTTCTACTTTTGTAGCTAAAAGAATGCATGTTGCAGCAATTTCCTATTTTTGTTAATTTATATAAAAAAAGTTTATGTTAACATAATAGTGATATTTAGCTAGTGAAAAACGCATATAAAAACGATGAAGAAAAACTGCTGCTGTAGAAAGTGTAAGTTGAGGTCTAATTAATTAGAATTTTGCTTTTTTAAAAAAATTATATTTACAGTTTTAATTTAGAGCCTACTTGTATAATGAAATTAACGCCTTTACCTCTATCTATTTGTTCTTTTTCTAAACTCCAGCCGTCATTTACAGATGGTGTATATTTGAAATCTTCTTTATCGAAATACCATTTTCCTTTATGGGAGGAATATCCCATGTTTAAATAATATTTAAATAATTTTTTGTTATAATATTTTAATTTTTCTAGTGTTTTTGATAGATAAAATCTTTTTGCTAAAATATAAAATTTAAATAATAAATCATATAAGAAATATACAATAATACTATTTTCTTTCTAAAATTATAATAAACCATCTTGTATTTTGAAATCATATAAATTAAAAAATATTAGTAAATTTACATTTTTTTTAAATTTCGTTGTTATAGTTTAAAAAATTATAGTGTATTTATTGTTTTAAAATCGTTAAGAAGGACTTGAACTTTCTTGCACATAGATTTTTCCCCTTCGCGAAGCCATACACGAGGATCAAAAAACTTTTTATTTGGCTATAATTTTATTAAAATGTTTTCAAATATAAATTATATTACTTTATTTAATCCTTCCGGATTTCCGACTGGAGACATTAAATATTCTTTTTTAGATAAAATATAGTTGCGAACGCCTTCTAAATAAAAATATTGAGTATCCGTATCAATATTTATCTACATTAGAAATTGGTAATAGTTCAGAAATAGATAATATTATACTTTAACCACACCGTTTTCAATAGCAATGTGATATTCTTCAAGTGAAGATCCAGATCCTCCATGAAATACAAAAAATATAGGCTTCTTGCCACAGTTAAGTTTTTGTTCGGCATAATCTTGATGTGCTTTTAAAAGTTCTGGACGAAGAAATACTCCTAATTTTTATTAAAAAATATCTATATATTGAAAAATAATAACCTCCTGGAGCATATACACCATGAACATTTCCAAAGGCTGCTGCAATAGAAAAATAAGGTGAAATGGCTGATAGAGCAGAATAAATATCAAAAACATCTTCAGATTGTGTATATAGTCTATTGTATTTAAAAATATAAAAAATTATTATTAGTGTATTACTTAACATTGCTAACTTCTTCATTATTAACTCCATCTTCTTCACCTCCTGTAATACCCTTAATAAATAATCAGTATAAAATTATAGAAAAATATGAAAAAATTACAATTTCTACTTCGAGCCATTGTTTCATTGGTGCTACACGTTGAAGATAATGTTTTGTAAGTTCAATATTATGTTCTTTAGATTCTTCAGATAAATCGATCATATGTGAACTATAAGTATATATATATTAATACATATTCATTTAAAAACATTTTTAGGATGTACCTGAAGAGAGGTTGTTTATGAATTTCGAAATATTTCTCATCTGCATCGATCATACCATCTAGCCATGGTAGAAGTTTTTTAGAACAATGATCAGTATGCAAAACTACTGGAATATTGTAAGAAGGTGCAATAGTTCTTACAAAATAAGCAGCAGAAATAGCACCGGCAATGGATGCTTGCTGTTTATCGTTGTTAAGACTTTTTCCCGCCTATAATATTAAAATGTTTTATAATTCATACATTACTTACAAAATAAGCAGCACCTCCTTGTGATATTTGAATAATAATAGGCGAATTGCTACTTTTTGCTGCCTCTAAAACAGCAACAATGGTTGATGATGATGTGCAATTCTTTAAATTTGTCAAATTATATTCTCATAAAATACCATTTGAGCTTACAACCGCTGGAATAGCAAATTGATTTTCCTGTAAAATTCATTGTTAGTCTTTATATTTTTACTTTTTGTAATTTAAATACTTTTGCATATTTAAAAAGTTTAAGTACATCATCGCCAGTAATAACTCCGCTTGGAACGATACTAGATATTCCCATAGTCTATTTCTATGCTTTTTGTTTATGTTTTATATCAATTTTTGGTTTAATTGCTTTAAGTCTTGAATGTTACCTTTATTTCGAAAATCTTTAATTCGAAAAATTTATACCTTAAAAATAGTATTTATTGTTTTATAATTTTAAACAATAAATTTTTAAAATTCAAGTTTTCAATATATATTTATTTATTTATACTTAATGAATATTATGAATTGTATTAATATATATTGTTATAAAAATATTTAAATTTTTAGAATCATATGTAGAAATAGTTATTAATAGAATAAATATTAATGTTTTTAGTACAACTTTATTAAATTTTAGTTGTATTATATTATATGTTTAAAATTAATTGTTATCTTTATTGATTTAGATTTTTTTCTATATTGTTAGAATAAATATTTATGATATTTTAAAAATTATACATTCGTTTCCTTGAAAAAAGTTGATACTTTTTATATCATATGAAATTTTTTAGATTTTTATATAATACTATTAATTAATTATGAAAATTCGATGTATTTTATATGTTTTTATAAAACATTTTATATATTAAAATTCTACAAGATATAATTATTTAAGATTTTTCATTATAAGTTGAGCTTTTTTGTAAATTTTAACATATAATTATTTTATTTAATTTTTAATTTTATATAAAAGATTAAATTTATTTTTAGATATAGCTTTAATGTGTTTTCTTAATTGATTACAATAATTTTATAATGAATTACAAATGCTTTATATTTTTAAACATCTTTCAAAGTATTAGATAAAAATACGATAATTATGTTTATGTAAAACTTGACTGAAATTGAAAAAAAACTTTTATACATTTATTTCTAAAGTTATATAATATATTTAAAGTTTTCTCCTTTTTAAAAAAACCTAGTAACCAATTGTTTTCAATACATATGTATATATAGAAATATAAAATATTCATGTTTATATTTTAAATAAATATATCTTCTATTGATTATCTATTTACACATTTTTTATATTTTTTTAAAACGAGTTAAAATGTACATTTGCATATCTAGTTAATATTAAAAAAATTAAAAGATATTATTTAATAAACGATATATTAAAAGTTATTTTTAATATTTATACATAGTAATTATAATATAATAATTTTTAATCATATACATATATATTTTTGATCTTTTACAATAAAAATTTAAATTTTTGTAAATAAAAATTAAATCGATCTAGATGTTTGATGTGTTATTATATGACTGAAAAAGAAATAATAGAAATAAGATTATCTAGAATAGAAAATATTGTTTATGGTTCGAATAAAATAACTTCAGATGAGTTTATTTCATTAAATATACCTTGTTATGTAGATTTAATTGAGACAAAAGTTAATAATTTAGTAAAAGAATCGGAAGTTTTAAAAAAAATGATGAATTTTCGTATGTATATATTTTAATTTATCTAATATTCATACTTTTATAGTTAATAGTTACTCTTTTCTTTTAGAAGAAAAGGTTTTTTCTTTATTTAAATCATCTAATACTATTCAAAGTGAAAAAATTCGATTAATTTTTTTAAATTTACATCTATATAATAATGTTTTGTCTCAAATGCTTTCTATAAAAGAATTGTCTATATCAGATTCAAATATATGTTCTCAAGCTGCTTCTAAGATTCCACAGTTTCATATAATGTTAATGGCTATTAAATCTTTTGAAATTCAATTGAATCATCTATCAAAAAGAATAGCAAAAATCTTGGAGCTTTGGTATGAAATAGGTATAAATGCTGTTAATGACTGTTTTCTGGAATGGGATGAAAGAATTAATGATCTTAATTTAAGACTAAAAAAGCAAATGTCATAAATTTATAAATAATAAAAAATTGATGTTAGAATAAAATAATTAGATGTTGGATATAACTACATTCTAAATTATCTATTGTTCAAAATGCTATTAAAAACATATAACATTTGAGATTTGTAGACTTATTAGGATACATAAATTATAAAATATGATAGTAAAAATTAATGTTACATTTAATTTTTTTATTTATATGGTTTTGAAGTGTTGATGAAAAATAGTTTTATTTTTCAATTATATATAAATAAATATTAGAATTTTATCAGAAAATTACTTATAATATTTGTTTTTAAAATTTTATCTTTTAATATTGCCTACAAAGAAATGTAAGAAATTAGTATGTTGATGGAGTTATAATTTAATAATTTCTTCTATGTATTCGAACTTAAAAACATAGCTAATCTATTGATTACTTAAATTTCATTAGCATTAGATTTATCATATCTGTCAAAAATCATCGTTTATATAATAATAATGCACGTATATAAATAAAAGCTCTTCATTTCAAATATTAACCATTATTTGATAAAATAATTGACGTATTTATTTTAGATTCATAAAAATTAAAAAAATTGCCTGATTGTAACTGCATTTATTCAGGAATGAAATAAAAGTTGCCATATTAATGGATAATTTTAGAGTTTCTGAAATTATTTAATGAAACTACTTTTGGAGTAGACTCAGATACTTGATCTTGAAATAAATATTTGTAGGAGGTATTACGAAAATTTTCCGAGTCTGATATAAATTCTTTATGAAACTCATTAAGTTCTTTTTTTCAGCAATAGCTAATTCACAAGAAACACCTTTTGCTAAAGGAATATATTGTGGTATAAGTGAGAAGCTAGCGAAACTCGCTATCAGTGTTATCTTTTTTGTGATAAATAGAATATGGTGGATAATTTAATGATGTTTCTGTTTTTTGGATATTATAACCTTTTAAATTGCAAATATGTTGATTTCTTTTCCAAAAAGGGAAAGGTGAATGAAGTATATCTTGAGAAGAAAGTAAATGATTTTCTTTCTCTATAAGATAATATTTCATTAGTTCATCTGGACCAATACCTGAAATATAGAAGAAAAATGCGTGACTTTTAAAGTCATAATATATAGATTTATCTGGCGGATTGGAAAAATAAAGCAATTCAAGACCATAAGTATTCAATGAGAAATAATTTATATAATCCGAGTATGGTTGATATTGAAATTTTTGAATATTATAATTATTTTTATGATAATGTGTCATTTTTCAGATGTAGTGCATTACTTGGATAACTAGATTTCGAAATCTAACAATATACGGGAGGAGAATATGTATTAATTTTATAAATGTTTTTCTTATGAGTAAAAATATAATCAGCATAAATTTCTTTAAGATCACAATGACTTGCTATAAGATGAAATTCTCTACAGAATTCAATTTGAAGACCTTTCATAGTTGTATCATTTGCAGTATTTCCAAGATTTCTTTTCGTGTTGAAAGGTTCTTCTACGCACAATCGATTATTTTGAGTTAAATGTCATCAATTTGCTGATTTTGAAAGATAACGATCATGTCTAACAGATATAAAGTAATGATCATAATTGAATTCATAAGCATATCTTCAAAAAAAATATAAACAATAAACCTCCGCTTTCTGTATTTTTTTCACCAAAGCCTTTAAATGTGTCTATATCATCAAAAAAACTAACATCTATACCTTCAATTAGAGTGCTTTCATTTTGTTCACGAGGAAGCTGATGGAGAGATGGTAAAATAGGTGACTTCCTCATTTGTAAAAAATTGATTATCATACATATCCAAGTGTACAAAGACAATATACATCCGCGAGCTGCTTATATAAATAAAAATTAAATTCATAAGAATCTCATACCGGTGTCATTTATAATTTTTTTTTTGGTCCAATATTTAATAATCATGGGTAATGGTCTTACACGAGGATCTATTTCAACATATATTTTAATCATTCGAGTATTTTCAAGAGCTAAAGTGTTATTGATATTCATATCACAAGCAACAGAATTTATATATTTATAATATAATTAAATAATATATACGTATTAACTCACAGTTTAGGATCCCATATTTTTACTATTGGAACTTTGGCACGAGATACGCATATAACTCTTTCCATGCCATTTAATAAGATAAATATAACTAATTAAATAATAGAAAAATGAATATATACAATTAGCAAGTTCTTTTTCTATTGTTATACAAACATCCACTAATAAAAATAAGAAAATGCAATCAATTACAGAGAAAATGCTTACTATCAGATTCGCTAGTATAGGGCTTATTTACTGTAGAACCGAATGCTTGTACAGTTATTTTTTTGTTGGACAACTTTTTTTGAAGAATAGTAGTTAATTTTTTTAGAAATTTTGTCCAGCGATTATTATTTTTAGATGGCAAAAGAGTCTTTTAAAGACTAGCGTACGCTAAGGAACAATGAAAAAGTGTTTACTTCGTAGAGTTGCAACATATCGCTAGATACTAGATCTTCATTTTTTGTTGAAAGGTTTGACCTAGCCTTCCATTTGAATATGTCTATTGTTCTATATATACAAGCGGAATATGGAATTTGCTGCTTTGAGTTCACATATGCTGTTTTATATGGACATTGATGATATGTAATTAGTGGTATTTTTGAAGGTATAGTAGTTAGAGATTCTGATAATGATGAACAAGGTAAAAATGTCCCTAATGAAAATATATTCACAAACTCTCTTATTCGACTGTTCAGGTATTGATGGTAATGAATGAGATATAGAATTACGATAAATTTTGCTGTTTAATTGACATTATGAATTGTGATGATTTTAGATATTTAGAATAGTCTTTTTTCGGTCACTTCGTAACAAACTTGAGGCATTCTTTCGTAGTTTCCACTTTAATATTATATTTTTGAAGTTTCTAAAATAAGACGTGTTATTCTTCTATCTTCTAATACTTTTTAATTATTTTCTCACCTTTTTTTAGAAATATAACGCTTTTTGACAAAAGACAATGATTTACTAGTAAATTATGTTACTCTTACAACTGAATGATCAATTTTTTTTAGTTTATCTTTGAAAAATATACTCATTTTTACTTTTTGTTTTTTTTTTCTAATTTTTAACTTAATTTTGCTTAAATCTCTTTTTGTGTATAATATCATATTTGTTTAAATTGTAATAATAATAATAATAACATGTTTTTATTCCTCTACTTTTTTTATTTAATTTTTTTATATAATAATAATGTAACTTGGATAATTTGATTAATGCTTTTACAAATGTTCCATATGCGTTTTATAATATTAGGGCTAAATATAATATTGTGGGATCATTCTAAAGATCATTTAGGGTACATAAAAATAAGGCCAAGAAAAATACTAAACATCTTTTATATTCGGTTTAAATTTTATTTTATTGATTTTTAGGTTTGAAATTGTTTAAAAATACATATTTAACAAGTTATGATAAATAATGCATTTAAATAAAAAGTTATAATACATTTAAACCATAAAATATTTTTAATCATTACAAATGTCATAAACTAATATATATCTATTGAATCTTTATAAATAATTTAAGAAAATATTTATGAATATTCAACGTATGATAAATATTTTATTCTTAAATAAAACTATAAATAATCTAAATTGGTTTTTTTTCATTATCATTTGATTAATTTATGATGTTAACAAATTTTATAAAAACGATATTTATAACGATATATTTAAATATTATAAATATTGATATAATAAATATTCATTTTTACTGAAATATTTAAATAATTGTATATGTTTAATATCATTAATATTGTAATTTATGTAAAATATTAGATATATGCTAAGTATATACTTTGTTATGTTTTTTTCTTATTTTACATGTGAAATTATACAAAATATTTCTAATTAAATATTATTTTTTTATTAATAATAATTAATAGTAATATGATGTAATATAACTGGTATTTAATTGTTTTATAAAAACATAGATATATATAATGATTTTAGATTTTTTGATGGTTTAATAATAATAATAATAATAAATATGAATGTATAATTTATATAATAATGTTATATGTACTCTTTTTATACCATTTTGTATTTTCATATATTTTTAAAAGTATATATTTTTGACAAAAAAAAAGTAATTAAATTAATAAATTATAAAATAAAATGTAATGTTTTTTTCAGAAAAAAAAAAAAAAAGATTGTTTTTTATTGATTTTTTTGTTGATAAAATGTTTTGATAATTTTATCATTTTTTAGGGTAATACTGTATATATATATTTTCGTAGAACTGCGATTGTAAAATTTTAGGCTTTTTTTATATTATTTTTCTCGGTAATTCTTTTGTTTTTCTTTTCTTAAGTCCGTAATTTTAAGATATTCGTATATATATAGATAGATTTTGATAGTATTGATTGTATCAAAGAATTTTAGTTAAATTTGAGTTTAATAGTGTTAAGAGAAAAAGGAGACTTTAGAAAAAAATATATAGTAAGGATATTTATCAATTAATAGTATGGTTTCTAATAATAGCTTGAACAGATTTTTGGAGTTATGTCTTGTGTTGAAACTTTCTTAGGTCATCCTAGATCATATTATGATCCAAAAAGTAATATTTATGCATCTATGATTTTATTAATTATTAATGTTTTATAAGTGATCTCGAATTCTATTAGTGATGATATTCCTTTTAGTTCTCAATTTGATGGTAATACTTCTTTTTTTTTATTATCTTATTTTTCTAGATGTCGAAAAAGCGATAGAAAATTTAGTTAAATGTGGAAAATTATTTTTTTGGAAAAATTCTTTACATTCTACCACACATTCTTGCTCTGAATATAGTAAATTCAATATCGATTTTTTTATATCTAAATTGTTTAGATTATCGTTCTTCATATCCTTTGATTGGTCGGCAAACAGGTATTTATGAATTAGAACATATGCACTCTCAACCTGTTGCAAATCCTTTGTCCTATCATACAAATCAGCATTATTATAACCAAAGAATAATTAGTCATACTGAGCAATTTCCACTGTCTCGACGTAAAAATAAATCTAATAGTGAGTGTTGTATTTATACTGCTTTAGAACGATCTGGTATGATCTAAATCTATCTTCATTTCATGATAACAATTGTAGGCTCTGAACAATTACCGTTTTCTCGTGAGAGAGCTAAAACTTCTTTAATAAAGAATGTGACTCCTACTGTAAATAATGATATAATGTCTTCGAGATTTTCGGAGACTCCGAGGGTTTTGCCTGATTATATATATGAAGAGCTAGATTTGAAGAATTCATCAATATCTACGTTATTTTTACCTCGAGAATCGTCATCAAATATCTATCCTTTTACATGTTTTCAAGAGTATTCTACAAATTTAAATACCGCTGTCGATGGTCAAACTGCAAATAACGTTATTGATATAGGTGATTCTGTGAACAAAAATTTGCCATTTTTTTATAAGAAAAAAAATATTATGGAAAATAATGAAGCTTCATCTTTAGTATCTGCGAATAAAGTTAAAAATATATTGGCGCCTATTGGTACAAAGTCGTCTGATGTATTATTATCTGTTGATCCGTTAAATCAGCAAGTTCAAGATACATCTACTTTTGTGAAGCCATTGCAATATTATTTCCCTGATGGCAAAGTATTGAAGAATGATATGTATAATGGTGTTTTTTTCAAAAAATATATGGGTTCTGGGAAATCTGTGCATTGGAATGGCCAGATTTGGAATGACGATGCTAATAATCTTGGTATAACTTCGAATAATAATGGTTTTGGACTAGATGTTTTGTGTTAAATTTATATTTTTTTTAAGAAAAATATATTATGGTGTATTGTCGATTTGTTATAATGGATTTTTTGAGCATTATATGATAATATAGTTGCTTTTTACATATAATGTTTATTCAACTTGATTTTAATATTAGTATTAGAACGAGACATTACGTAATAAAAAGAAAAAAGGTAAACTATATTGATATTATGTTTATTAGGTAATTTATGGGTTCGTGATATTGGTGATTAATGTTTTTTGGCAACTTTTTCAATACTCTATTAGTAATTAATGGTGTTATTAAAATTGGTAGATGTCTATGTTTGTACATTTAGTGAGGGTATTAGTGATTAGAAATATACTTGGATTAAATAGTTTATTTGAATGATTTATTCTTGGTAGAAATGTTAGGTTATATTGCTAAGTATCTTAAAAAATATGGATGGAACTGTTCTATTGTTCATTTTCAGTGATCTAAAAATGTATTAATATGCATTCAATATAAATATACATAGATATATTAAGCAAAAAAACTATGTAAATTAATGCAAATAGAGAAATATCTCCATGATAAATATTTGATCATATTAAACAAATTATTAACGAATAGCAATTATGATGACCGATAAATATTATCTCATTGGTAATTAGATTTATTTGAAAATTAAAGCAAATAATGGTAATTAAATTGGCTATGTTATATCTTTTTCATATATTCACTCTGATAATATTAAATTATATTATTAATTACTGAATGCTTGTCAAAATTGGTTTAAAATATAAAATTATAATTAATATATGTTACTTATAAGTTTTTTTTATTTAAAGCTTTAAATATATGTTAAGCATGAATAGTCTTTTTTAGATACAATCTATATTTTTAGGTTCTAAAAATATTATTATTTATCAAATATATATGGTAAATCTATTTTTTTTTTCTACATTTGTTATTTTTTTATTAAAATAACAATTAATGCATTTGAACTCTAATTTTTATATGTATATTATATTTCTATAAACGTAAAGTTTAAACTTTAAATTTTTATTCGGGTTTTTTCAGTTTTCATGTTTTTGTTATATAATAATTTAGCGATTTATGAATATATTTGAGCTAAATATATATTTTTATGTATTTATTAAATCTAATAATTATTATAAAAAAATATATTTTTAAATAAAACTGAAATTAGTAATGCGATTTTTTGGAATATATAAAATCATATATTAGTTTTAAGTATCATACAAATTTAAATTAATAAAGAATATATCTTTTTTAGTCATGTAATAATTAGTAATGATGAATATATATTTTTAAATTATATATTAATCATGATTAAATAAAAATGGCAATATGGTAAAATATATTTTTTTAATAAAAATGATGTAAAATGTTAATTTAAATAACTATAATTTACTAATAGAAATTAAATATGATTAAAATTATAAAATAAGTTATATAAAAATGTTATTGATAGATATAGAATTTTATTGATTAGACATTTTGATTATCTAAAGATTTCAAGATTAATAAAATTTTAGTATAGTATTTTAATATTTATTATAAATATTACAAATATGTTTTCTATTATTAAGAATGTATTATTTTGACATATAAAAATAAATATAATTATTAAAATGGCTAATTTAAAGAAATAATTAATATTTAAATATCACTATATTAAATCAGTTTATATTATAATAAATATTATTAATTATTATATAAATTATATATTATTATCCAAAATAACATTTATATAAAAATTTATGTATACAATCTACGTATTATTATATATATATGTATATTTTATATTAGGAAAAAATTATCAAATTAAAGATATTTAATTTATATATTTTTATCGACTCGATTTCAATTAAAACTTATACAAAAAAAAATATATTTTTTAGATTTTTATACATATATTAAAGTTTAATGTTTTCAAATAATATATTTCTACCAAACATTATATGCCCACATATTCGAAAAAAAAATAAATGCGATATATTATTATGTCCTTTTGGACACTCATATCATGAAACTCATTATAGAAATTCAAAAAAACAAAAGCAAACACATGAATCTAGTACTTCTAGTACTTCTGGTACATCATTACTAAGTATATAAGAAAAATAATAATTAATGAAATAGTAATTTCAGCTGATAATTATATTAATACAAATGCAACAAATTCATATGATAACAACTTTTATAATAAAACATTTCATTATAAAAAAAGTTATATCAATGATAATTTCACAAATACCATTCAATTAAATAATCTAGAAAAAAATGATTTAAAAAATAACTTATCACAAAATACATCTGAACTGGATAACGTAGGTCCAAAATTTATATCTACACTTATTCATATACCTCATGAAACTCGTGTCCATTTCTTTAAACTTATAAAACAGGAATTTCTAAGAATATATTCAGATGTGAATGAAAATGAATTTTTAGCGCAAAATGCTTCATTAAAAAAGGAACTTGAAATTTTAAATTCAACATATCAAAATAAAACCATTTATATCAATTCATGCAAAAACTTTATAATTTCTTTGAAAAAAACATATATCAAAAAATCAAATGAAATATCTGATAATGTATTACCAAATCTCGAACATATGAATATATCACTATCAGATCTCGAAAAATATATATTAAATAATGACCAACTTCAAACAGCTGGATATATTTTAGAGATACCTGTACCTAAAACACAGTCAACTGATATTTTTTTGCATTGTGATAGATGTAATATGCCATTTTCAATAGATAAAAACAATACTTATACAAAATGCAATTACCATTGGGGAAAATTAATTAAAACTAGTTACGGTAATATTCCTTAATTAATACTATTAATATTTAACATATAAGAACAAAATAAAATATATTCATGTTGCTATGATAATAATACTTATTCAAAAGGATGCATAACATCACCTCATCATGTCTTCAAAATTACATCGCCATCAAAACTATCAGCGCAAATACAATTTGTTGAATCTCAAGCACCTATGCAACAATCATCCTTTTTGACAGCAGCTGTTCTTGATTGTGAAATGATTTATACTACAGGAGGAATGGAACTAGCTAGAGTTACTATTTATGATATTAACGAAAATTTGTTACTTGATAAATTAATTAAGCCAAAAAACAAAGTCTTAGACTTCAATACTCGTTGGAGTGGTATAAAATCGTTAAATGATGCAAAAATTTCATTGTCTGATTTACATAATATCATTTTTATAGAATTGAAACTATGCAATTTAACTATATTAATAGGACATGGTTTAGAAAATGATTTAATAGCTATAAGACTTATTCATAAACGTATAATAGATACAGCATTGTTATTTCAACATAAAAAAGGATTACAACACAAATACTCATTAAAATACCTTGCAAAAAAGTATCTTAAACGAGAAATACAAACAAATGTTGTAGATGGACATGATAGTAAAGAAGATGCTAAAGCAACATTAGATCTTCTCCGATATAAAATCTATCATGATAAATTAAAGAAATAATTTTCACATAAAAATATATAGTTTTTATGTTACAATTCATTGTCTTTGACCAAAATCAGTTATTATGTTTAATATTTATATCACATTATATTATTAATTCACAATTACATATAGCTATAATATAATTTAATTAGTATATAACGTAGTCCAGAGTTAATTTAATTACATCTAACAAAATACATAAAAGATGTTAATATAATTGATTTTACAAAGATAATTCATTATATAAACAGCATATACATTCTACACTAATCTACTCATTAATAGTTATAAACAATAATTAACCAATGCAAGTAGAATTTTCAATTTTAAAGTTTAGAAATCTTAAAAAACCCGAAACATTTCAGTATTGGACTAAATATATAAAAAAAATAGTACAAATATATTAAATATAAATTATATCAATATATTTTTAAACATAAAAATAATATAAATTAAAATGAAGTTATTATTAATCATACAAAAATTTTTGATATAATATTTAAATATAATTTATCATACTAAATTTCAAAAAAAATATGAATACAGTTCAGCCAAACAAGTTAAATTACGAAAAATATATACAAAAACAATTAATATTTTGAATATTCAAAATTCTATAGAAACATTTTTTTTTTTTTAAAAAAAATATTAATAAAAAACATATATAAATTATTATATATAATATAGAGTTAATAGGTATTATATAATTTTATTATAATATTATTATGTTAATTTATACCGTTACAATTATTATATACGCCAATAATTTAACTAAAAAAACATCTATAGGCAATCAAATATTATCAAGATAAAAATAAATCCCAAGTTATTTTACAATAAAATTATTTTTTTAAAAAATAAAATTATAATATTACATTAACAATTTTAGATAAAATTAAATATTCAGTATTCATATCTATTTTTTATATATTGTATATTCATAATGATCATTAAAATATTTACATTGCATTTTTGCAAAACTTTACACCATATAATCAGAAAAAAATAAAAACACTGTTTAATCATATATATTTATTTTAATAAACATCTATAATAAATATAATTTAGAATATGTTATATAATTTTAACAATACATGAAAAAAGTTACGTTAGAATTACAAAAAAAATAGTAATAATCACCATTTAAGATGTTATTCAGTTTTCGCACATTCACAATAACTTATTTTTAAATATTATATATTTTTTCTCAAATCATTTACATTTTTTAAAAAATATCGTTTATCATAATTTTTAACATATTAAATATCAAAAAAACAAACATGATATTTTTTTCAAATACAATACTATATTTTGTATCCAAAAAAAAACAATTATCAAAATTTATATTTTTTACACATATATAAACATATTAACAAAATAATATATCTTTCAATTGTGTAAAACATATAACATAATAAAACAGACATAAAATAAAAATATCATAAATTCTATAGAATAATAATATCATGTTAATTACAGTTATAAACAAGATTTTTATTAGTCATTTATAATAAAAAAATATTTTAAAATTGAGTATGCTATAAAGTAACTCAGACATTGTCAATTCTCAACTACATTATTGTAGGCTATTTATATTTTTCAAATGCAGTTCCAAATATAGGTATTTCAAATCATACATTGAAGCAATTTTTAAATCCTAAATATGTATCAATTAAAACTTAAGTTATTTAAACATAATAGAATTTTAAAAAAATAATTAACTATCAAATTGTATATCTAGGGATAATAAAGCCACTACTGTTAGAATCGCAAATAAAAAAAATTAATACTAAA
Source organism: Pneumocystis carinii B80 (assembly GCF_001477545.1). Lineage (NCBI taxonomy): Eukaryota > Fungi > Ascomycota > Pneumocystomycetes > Pneumocystales > Pneumocystaceae > Pneumocystis > Pneumocystis carinii. The sequence continues at coordinate 51,398 of NW_017264728.1, forward strand.
AATACAAAATTAAGAATAGCATTAGCATTTTTTCAATATTTACAAAGACTGTTCAGACTTCCCAGTTTCCCAATCTAATGACTTCTTAACAGCCTTTTCCCATAAACAAAACATACGTTGTCGTTCATCATCACTATTTTTTGGAGAGAAAACACATATATTTGCTGAATTAATATCCTGCAATTCTTCTACATTTTTCCAAACTTTAACAGCAAGACCAGCAGCAATAGCAGAACCTAATGCGGTAACTTCACGCATTTGAGGCCTATTAACATTGATACCAACAATATCAGACTGAATCTAAAGAATGAATAAAACAAAAATACAAACTTTTAACATACTTGCATACAAATATCGGAATTAGTTATACCACCATCAACATTAAGACACGTTAAAGGGGTTCCAGAATCTCTATTCATTACATCCAAAATTGCTTTAGTCTGAAAACAAATAGCTTCCAATATTGAACGCGCAATATGCTCTTTAGTAGTATAATTTGTAATTCCTACTTTAGAAAAAATATCAACAAGATTTTTTTAAGAAACAAAATACTCACATATAGTACCACGTGCATCATCACGCCAATATGGAGCAAAAAGACCAGAAAAAGCAGTAACGAAAACAACACCTGCAGTATCTACTTTAAAGTAAAAATAAACAATCAATAAAAAAGAAGTATTACCCTTTACAGATGCAGCCATTTCATCAATTTGAGAAGCTTCAGTAATAATTCCCATTTGATCACGAAACCATTTTATAGCAGCACCAGCTACAGCAATTGAGCCTATTATAAAATATTAAAAAATGTAAATTATAACATTGAAAACATGCACCTTCCAAAGCATAAACAGGCTTCTGTCCTTTAAAGAAATACCCAACAGTTGTTAAAAGACCTTCACGTGAAATAACAGGGGTTTCGCCAGTATTACAAAGCAAAAAACAACTAAAAACTATTATTAATAACAACAATAATAATAATAAAACATACCCAGTTCCATAAGTATTTTTAGCAGATCCAGGAGTGAACGCTAAATGTCCTACTAAAGCCGCAGATTGATCACCTAAGCATCCTGAAAGTGGGGTTCCACAAAGTGGTCCACTAGAAAATTCACCATAAACCTCTGAAGAGCATCTAATCTCCGGAAGATGAAGTTTTTCAAGACCAAAAAACCTAATAAGTGATTCATCATATTTTAAAGTTTTTATATTCATCAACATCGTACGAGAGCAATTCGTAGCATCAGTGATATGAATACCACCATTTATACCACCAGTAAGATTATAAATTAACCAGGAATCAATAGTCCCTAATAACCAATTAGAATTAAACAAGTTGTTTAAAACAATCAACCAAAAACAAGCCTGCCATTATCGTAAACTTCTCGAACATTTTTAACATTGTCAAGTAGCCAACGAAGTTTCACAGCGGAAAAATATGTAGAAATAGGAAGACCACATTTTTCATGAATTTCAGAAGCACCTTCTTTTTGTTTTAATTGAGATACAACATCAATAGTACGAGTATCCGACCATACAATTGCATTATAAAGAGGATTTCCGGTGATCTTATCCCATACAACTCTTACTAGCTTTTAGTTTAGGTTACTAAAAAATATTTATATATCATACATTGTTTCCCGCTGATTTGTAATACCAACACCTTTAATTTGTCGAACACTCTTGTCTTTTTTAACAAAATCTTCTATTGCTTTTCTAATACAAATCTCAACAGTCTCTAAAATCTCCATTGGATCATGCTCAATCCAGCCAGGACAAGGATAAATCTGCTTAAACTCATGCTGATATTGAGATACAATAGAACCAGTTTTATCAAATATAAGAAACCGAGTGCTTGTAGTCCCCTATTGGATCAAAATAATATGAAACATTTTCGACCTGTAATAATAAAAAAAATACCTGATCAATAGCACCTATATATTCTGAAAACATTTTCTAATTAATTTTCATCTAAATTTAATGGCTTAAAAATTTATCAATTAAAGACTTGCTGAAAAAATGGTTAAAATAAAAAAAACGGATAAAGTATATTTATTTCTTGCTATGTTCTATTATTTAAACTTATTAAACCTTATACAATAATATTTACGAATGATTATTCACGTGATTAAATACTAACCTAATATGAAATAAAATAGATTTTACGCTATATATTTTTAATTATTGATTTTCAATAAATCAAATTTTAGAGATAATAACATAAATTATTTAAAATAGGCTTATCATTATTAAACTAAATAAATTTCAAAAATAACACATATCTACATAATTATAAAATAAAAATAATATTTTAATGTATTTTTTATAGATTATAAAAAATGTAAACTAAAAGTCGGAATTTAAAATAAAAACAGTCATATTTTCTATAACTCGAAAAGCTCTATTGAATAAATAATATATATAATAATTAAAAAATAAATCATAAAAAAATGGTATGTTGATTTTATATATTAGCATGATCTCTTTCTCAGATAAGTACTATGTATCTTTATTTTTTAAGATAATACTGCAAAATTATATATGCTAAATATTTTAAATAAAATACTAATAAAAAAAATAATTTTATGATACAGCAAAATGCATTTTTAATTAGATGATAATTAACTAACTTTTAATACTTTAGCCTTCTAAATCAAACACTGTAAAAAAAACAGTAGAGACATATCCAATAAAAAAAGCAACATCAAAATCCAAGAATCTTCTTTTCGAAAAGAAACCTAAAAACTTTAGTATTGGTGAGAATTAAGCTTGATTTAGTAAAAGACGCTTTCATTTCTTATTCATTATTAGGTCAGGATATTCAACCTAAACGTGATCTGACACGTTTTGTTAAATGGCCTCGTTATGTACAAATTCAAAGACAAAAGAGAATTCTAAGCATGCGTTTGAAGGTCCCTCCAGCAATTTCTCAATTTAGTTTTACTTTAGAGAAAAATATTGCGCTCGAACTTTTTAGGCTTCTTAATAAGTATAGGCCTGAAACTAAAATTGAAAAAAAACAAAGGCTTCTCAGTAAAGCAGAAGACAATTTTAAGGGGGTAGTAGCAAAAGATTTAGAAAAAAAGCCTTTTTGTGTCAAGTAAGCTATTTCTATTTATCTAAATATTTATAATTTTTTAATTAGAAGTGGATTAAATCATATAGTATCTCTTATAGAAAATAAGAAAGCATCGCTTGTAATAATTGCTAATGATGTTGATCCTATTGAATTGGTGGTCTATTTGCCTTCGCTTTGCCGAAAAATGGGCGTTCCATACTGTGTATGATTTTTTAATTATTTTATTGTTTATTTACTTAAAATAGATTATAAAGAATAAAGCACGTCTTGGAATTGTTGTTCATAGAAAAACGTCAGCGGTACTTGCTTTTACTGAGGTTAGGTTCGAAGATAAAAATACGCTGGCTACTTTAATTTCAGCTATTAGAGTAAACTATTTGATTTTTTTTTTGAGTAAAATTTAATTAATATAGGTTAATTATAATGATAAATATGATGAATTTAGACGTATATGGGGAGGTGGTATAATGGGTAAGAAATTAGTTAGTATTAATATTTCGATGTAATTTGTATTATTAGGTCAAAAAAGCATCAATGCTACTATTAAAAAACAAAAGACTACTGAATGATCTACTAGGATTTAATCACATATAATCAAATTGTATAAGAAATAAAAATTTATATGTATAGAATTATAAATATTTTTATTTATAAACAAATAAATTGTCATATATCTATTGTAATTACTATAAAGTTTTCCAATAAGCGCACTTTTAATGGTTAATATATTAATAGTTAATATTCATATGTGTTTTAATCATTCATTATTCTACTTTAAAAAATAATATTAAAATTAAAAAAATAGATTTTCAATAGTATTTATTTAAAACAATATTCCCAAGAGATTTAATAAGGTATCTATAAATTTACAAATATATTATTGAATAATTACTAGTAATATAAATCCAAATAACTTATTATTAAACTTAAAATTTAATAATACAATCTAATTTGATATATTCTCAGAAACTATAGATCGATAGTCTATATTAATGTTATAGATTATATAATTATTTATTAAATTTACTATATATAAACTTCGTAATTTTTTAATATAATTAAAAAATTGTTAAAAATATAGCATATTTTTTTTATTTTTTTAAAAATTAATTTACAATCATGCAAAAATGTTTTGCGAATACATCAAATTATTATACTTTTACTTTTAAATACTGTATTTTACTAAGTGACATGAAGTAAAAACAAACACATACTAAATATATTTTAATAAGCACCAAATTTTATGACTTAATTCTATTATTTTAAATAATATGTAAATAACATTTAACATTATAAATATAATTTTTATAAATATCCATAAATTTCAGAAACTTAACACTAATATTAATAAATTTACAATTATATAAATAAGATATATTATTTCATAAACTGTAAAAAATCAAGTTATTAAATAATTTAATATAATAAATGAATCTAAGAAATATAAACATATGCTTTTTTTCAATAATTCTATTATTTTATACTACAAAATATTTAAAAAAGCAATAAATAAAAATATTAAAACAACAATTAAATTGTATAAAATATACTATTTAAATAATAGTTTAGAAAATTATATAAATATTTTTATCATATTTAATAAAATTACTATTTAATAATTCTAAACGTAATACTTTTTTTAAAGCGTCGATCTTACTAATTGACAAGTTAAACCATTTCTAAGCAAAATTATGAAAAAATATCAAAAATGCTTGAGTCTCTTGCAGCAGGTATATTAGATTATAAAAAACAATATCAAATGTTACTAATTTATTATTTAAGCAATTTTAAAAAGATTTCTTGGATCATATGTAGAAAATTTTGACGTAACATATTTTTTAACTATAATAGTTTCTAACAATTATAGCCTAAACAACTAAATATTGGTATATGGAAAGGAGATGTTAAACTTAGGTACTTAAAGCTCAAAAAAGAAGTTTCTAAAGCTATCTAAATAATATTTTATAATAATTTGAATTAAGGCGCTTGATATGTTTGAACTTCCTATAAATATTTATGAGGGGTTTCTTGGAGAATTAGTTTTACAAATTCCATGGTCCAATTTGAAAAACAAGGCTGTAAAAGTTATTATTGAAAACGTATTTTTACTTGCATTTCCTAAAGATAACCAAGAAGTAAAATATTTATCTATTATTTAATTTATTATTAACATCTACAATAGTATAACCAAGAAAAAGAAAATCAGAAAGCTCAAGATCTTAAAAGAGAAAAACTAGAAAGGTATAATTATGCCTTTAAATACCAATTTATATTTCTGATTATTTTTATTTATAGAGCGGAACTTCTTGACCAGCGTATATCACGTAACAATACTCAAAAAGACCATTCGTTTATAAATAGTCTTATTACAAAGGTAATATATAAATGGTTTGCCTATGGTGCTAAGCAACTAGATTATTGATAATCTTCAAATTACAATTAAAAATATCCATATTCGTTATGAAGATAAGTTAAGCGATCCAGAGGTATACCTATAGTCATTTTTTTTCATAAATTTTAAGAATATAGCATCCTTTTTCTATAGGAATTACACTTTCAGAATTTTCTGCTATATCTACAAATGATAAATGGGAACCTATTTTTATACAAAACAACGTAGATTTTATACATAAATTAGTTACCCTTGATTTTTTAACTATATATTGGAACATAGATTCTTACTCTTTTTCTGAAAAATCATCTAGTGAATTATTAAAATGTTTTAAAGATTTTATTGTTAAAAATTGTCATACTCCAAATCATCAATTAATATTAAAACCTGTTAGCGGGATAGGTCATATTACTTTAAACAAAAATAATGTGGAAGGGTTCTCTAAAACTGACATACAGCTTATTTTTGAAGAATTAAGCATTGCTTTTAACAATCATCAATATATAAGTGCTCTTATGATGGTTGATCTTTTCCACTTTTTTATTCGTCAACAAAAATACCATCGCTTTCGTCCAACAGGTGATGCCTCTAAATCTGTTAAAAACAATCCAAAACTTTGGCTACAATTTGCAGCAAATTCAATTTTACATGAAATACATGAAAAAAACTTCAAATGGTCATGGAGTTATTTCAAAAAAAGGAGAGATCAACGCTTAAAATATCTTGATCTTTTTAGGAAAAAATTACTTGAAAAAATCGATGTAGTAGAAAACGAAGAACTTCAACAGCTAGAATATTTACTTTCATATGAAGATATTCGTTTTTATAGATCTTTAACAAAAAATAAACTAAGAAAAGAAAAAATATTATCACTTAAAAGTAACTCTCAACAATCACAAGGTTGGCTATCATGGATATGGAGTGGCTCACAAAATACAAACGATCAAAGTAAAGATGATTTAATTATGACAGATGAGCAGCGGAAAGAACTTTATGATGCAATAGAATGGGATGAAAAAAAGGAGATAGCTGAAAATTTAAATAATTCTATTGAATCTGTCAACTTAAAATTGTCTTTAAGCCTTAAAACAGGAAGTTTCACACTTATAGAAAAAACAATTATAAAACAAAAAAATATAATATCAATATTTTTTAACGATTTTAATTCAAATATTATCCAACGTCCTACTTCATTTGCATGTGAATTTGACCTAGGAGGATTAAATGTTTATGATGGAACTACTGAAAACAACATATACTCTCAGATAGTTAAAGTTAATATTAATGAAGACAAAATAAATGAGATACCTGATCCAGCTTTTATACAAGAAAATCTTAATCTAGAAAAAGAGTCACTGATTTTTGATAGCTCATCACCATTTTTCTACTTCAAATTTGAAAAAAATCCTCTTGATAGTGACGCAGATACATCGGTGACAGCAAGACTAAAATCTATGGAAGTTATATATAATCCTCATTGTTTAACTAGCGTTTCTAATTTTTTTAAACCACCTAAAAGTCAAATGGTAAGTATAGAAGTTTTAATGGAAGCAGCAAGTGCTACAGTTGAAGGAATTAGAAATCAGACAAGAGCAGGTTTAGAATTTGCATTAGAAGAACACAAAACTATTTCAGCTAAACTTGATCTTCAGGCTCCTTTAATTATTATTCCACAAAGGTTCAGAAAACATATAAAAATATTCATTTGTATTTAACTTTAATAGTTATACAGAAATTAGCAGCAATTGCATAATATTGGATGCAGGTCATATTAGTCTTGAAAGTAACTTAGTAGAAAAAGAAAAAATTAGAGAAATACAATCAAAACACAATAAAGTATATAGCCAAAAAGATTATTCAAATCTAAAATCCTTAATGTATGATAAATTTTCTCTTAAATTTGAATCTATTCAAGTAAGTAATTAATATTTATAATAAAATGTATTGAACATGTTAAGTTACTAATTGGACTATCTGTTACTGATGCTTTAGAGGAACTTAGAAAAAAAAATTGCACCAAAAATTTCAAAATTATTGATAAAACAGACATGTTTTTCTTATTAGAAATTTCTATATTGCCTAAAGCTTCAAATTTAACGAAATTTAAAATCTCAGGACATCTTCCTCTTTTACATGCATCTATATCAGATAGAGAATATAAAGTTTTAACAGAAATTATTAATGCAGCAATTCCATCTTTCGAAGAAAATGATAAAATAAAAGAAAAAGAATTTCAGAATACGCTTTCTAATTCATTTAAGTATAATAATGATAGATCAATATCTTTCAATTTTTCTCATAAAGAGGACCTAATTATTGATGATTCAGACTTTTCCGACGATAAAGAAACAGAACAATATCAAGATGCTATATGTTGTAACCAGGTTTTTTTTTCTTATATATATTGTATATATATAATATTTATCATTATATCTAGGACTTTTCTATTTTTCAACAAAAAATTTTTGAATTAAATTTCATGGTAAATAAACTACAAATATCATTATACAAAGTGAACATCGAAAAAAATAACTCAGACGAATTGCTTGTAAATATTGTTCTAGAACATTTCTCTTTACTTTTTTCAGAAACATTTTATGATATGACTGCTAAAATAATTTTAAGAAGATTTATTATTGAAGATAAAATAGAAACCAATTCGCCTATTGAATTTAGAAATTTAATATCATCGGATAATATAACAAAAGAGAATAACGAAACTACTGATCTCGTTCATATAAAATATACTAAAATGAAAACCCAATCGTCAGATTTTACTTCAATCTATAGTGATATCGAACAAAATATAAACATATCTTTATCCACTATTACGTTTGTAATAACAAGAAAAACCATTCTTACGCTCTTTGATTTTATTATTACTACTTTTGTTACTTCAAATGATGAGGATATGCAAAAGAGTTCTGTTGAGAAAAACATAGTAATCAAAAATAACCAAGATCATAGAATTTTATCCAATAAAATATATGTAAAGGTTGAACTCATAGGAATAGTCTTTATTCTTAATGACGACGGGATACGTCTATCGACTCTTACATTAAATAAAGCAGATATTAGTATTTTTCTAACACAAAAAACTGTACGTGTTGATGCAAAACTTGGAAATTTGTCATTGTCTAATGATTTTTATACGGATTCTGGACTAGAATCTGATATTAAAGAACTTATCAGTATTGAAGGAGAAGAACTAGCAAATTTTCGTTATGAATTATATGACTCTTCGAACAAAACAACGTATCCTGGTTATGACACTTTAATTTACTTAAGCTCTGGATCTATCAAAGTTTTTTTTCTTAAAGAACCTTTCAAGAAAATATTAGAATTCATAACGAAATTTGCACAAATGAAGACACTTTATGATTCAGCACGAAATGCAGCTATAAACCAAGCCTCACAGATTCAGGAATCAGTAAACAAAATACATTTTGATATTTTAATTAGAACTCCTATTATGATTTTCCCTGAAACAGGAAAATTAAAAAATGAAAAAAAGAATACCATTATAGCTAATCTTGGTGAAATATATGCATCAAATACATTTAAAAAACTAGAAGAAAATTCAAATACTATTTCTTTAAATAAAATTTCAGCAGGAATTAGAGATATTAGTTTATATTCACAATTTGAATACGAATATAATAAAATAGAAGAGTTGGAAATGCTTGATGGAATTGATATAGGTTTCGTTATAAAATATATTGAACAAGAACTTGATTCTAAAAGACCAAATATAAAGATAATTGGCTCTATAAAAGACTTAAATTTTAAACTAACAGATAGGCAATATTGTTCTTTAATTAAATTAAGTCAGGAAATTGCTCAAGTATTTTCAGACAATAACCAGGATTTGAACAATTTAGATACACAAATCAAGATTAAGAATAATCAAAAAACATCACAATCCAAAATTACCGAATTAAATTTTTCTAAAAAAAATGAAGATAAAAAAAATATGCATCTTGAAAAACCATGGACTAAATTAGATTTTAAATTCGATATCCCAATAATATGTTTAGAAATATTTTCAAACAATTTATTACCTATAGAAAACTATTCAAATTTTTCTCTAGCAAAATTTTCTTTAAATACAACAATTATTAAAGCACGGTTATTCTCTGATTCTTCTTTAGAATCAGAACTACAAATAAAATCATTTATTGTTGAAAATACTAAACTTGACAAATCTAATAAATTCAGAGAAGTAATATCTGCTATAAAGCATGATGGATATCAGTTTATGGCCAGTCTTATTATATCCGAAAAAACAGATGCAAATATTATTGCAATACTTACTGTTGATAGCCCTAAATTTGTTTTTTCTTTAGATCATATTTTTGAATTAAAGGAATTCGTTATGATAGGATTAGAGACAAATTCATCTATCAAACAAAACATTGATAGTAATTGCATTGGTAAGAATTTAAACAATATTTCTAAATCTAAAAGAAAAGAAGCGCAAAATCTAAGGAAATCATCAAAAGAGAATCAAAAAATATCAACAAAAACAAAAAAAACACCATTCAATATATTCTATAGAATAAATATTGTAGATGCAAATATAATTTTGCTTGAAAATTTAGAACATTATTCTTCAGAAGCTATAATATTGACTACAACACAAATTTTAATATCACAACAAACTTCTATGACCTTATCTATTAATCAAATAGGCATGTTTCTTTGCAGAATGGATAACTTTGAGGAAAAAATAAGAATATTGGATGATTTTACAATAGCTTTTACTATGGATTCTGAATTTCTAAATGAAACACAAAATCTAACAAATATAGTTATCGAGGTAGATCCTCTGATTTTTAGATTATCTCTTAAAGATATTATGCTAATATTAAATATTATAACTAAAGTACTTGAATATTCAAAATCAAATAAAATTACAGAAACAGATGTTAAAAATAACAAAGTTGGGAATTACACCATAAAAGAATATGATTCTAACAAAAAAGAATTTTCTGATGCAAAATCAGAGAAACTAATAGACAGAGACCTTTTTAATTCAAAAAATAACGCTAATATTATTGAGGAATCTGTTATTATACCTAAAGAAGAATTAAAAGTTAACGTGCAAGGCTTAAGACTTATATTAATTGGATGTCATCATGATTTACCTACTATTGATATGTCAATAAATAAATTTATACTATATGCCAACAATTGGTCAACGGAAGTATTGTAATAATTATAGTTACCAACTTATCTAATTTTTATTAAGTTATGCGTCAATACTAGTTTAAATTTATTTATAAATACATACAATTTTTCAAACTCTCATTGGGAACCTTTTGTTGAACCTTGGCAATTTGAAATACACGTATTAATATGTTTTCTTAATATCTTTATTAATGAAGAAATAGGTCACAAAAACTATATTTCCAGAAAGATTTTCTATTATTTTATCGTCAAGCAAAAGACTAGAAATAATTGTAACATCGAACATTATTATGACAATAACAGAAATGTTGCATTTCCTAACACAAACACAAAATACTCTTTCCAAATATCAAATCTCTGAAGCTCCTTATATGATACAAAACAGAACAGGTTATTCTATAAACTTATGGCTAAATTCTTCTAAAGATGAAGACACTAAAAAAAATATATATAAATTAAAAAATGGAGACACCATTCCATGGAAATTTGAAAATTGGAGACAAATGAAAAATGTATATTATTAGAATTTAGGAAAAGTTAAATTTAACATATATAGGACATTTTAGATGAATGTCAAAAACATTTTATTGGAATTTATTTTGAAAATACAAAATGGAATCCAATAGAAAATATTTCTATTAATTATGAAGGAGAAGAATTATATTTTCTTGAACCAAAAACAGATATTTTACACAGACTTGTGGTTAAAACTATTCTTAGTTCTGACAATATAAAACATATAACTTTGAAATCAACGCTCTCTTTAGAAAACCAAACACAAGTACCTATAGAAATAATAACCATTGATAATCAATGTCAACATTTAGAAACATATAAAATTGGTTTTTAATACAAATGAAGTTTACTTAAACTAATGTAAATAGAACCAGGTAACGATTATCCTATCCCAATAGAATCTGCATACTATCATGCATTTAAAATCCGACCAGAATGTAGGTTTTTATTAAATAAAATTAAATCTAATTTAATAGCTCATTTAAAATACTCATGGTCTTCACAAACCATAACATGGAAAGGATTATTGGAGTCACCATCATATGTAATTTCGTGTGAATCTTCTGAGAAAAAAGACGATTTGTTTAATTTTCAAATCTATGCTCGTTATGATAAATCAAATCCTTTAACAAAGTTAGTCTGAAATAATTACATTTATTCTTTATTAATAATAAAAGGGTATATCCATATATGACTATTAAAATAAGTCCTCCGATTATTATTCAAAATCTTCTTCCATATGACTTAAATTATAAAATTTTTGATAAGAATACAAAATCCACGTGGCAAAACTTTCTAAAAAAAAAAGAATCTAGTTATATACATACAGCAGATTTATCTCACATACTTCTTATGGGGATTCATATTCAAAACACAGGTATCTATATAAATAAACCTCTATTTTTAGCTTATCTGTAGTCTATAAACCTAGCTCATTTTTTGTCATTAATACTCCTAATCCTGACAAAATTAGGAGAGAAACCAAAATAATTGTAGAAGATAAAGATAATTTGAAGCTTCATCTTTGTTTATATTATTAGTAAGTACATTCTATCTTTTTTTTGCAATGTTTTTAAAACAATAGTGAAATCCCCGATAGTGGAAAAGTATTTCGTGTTACAATATATTGTCCTTACCTAATTCTTAACAAAACTGGTCTTGATATTCAAATAAAATCAAAATTATTTTTACAACAAGCAAAAATTGCAGCAGGGCAGTTTTCTATTGGTATAAATAATTAAATTAAAAATAACATTAAATGTTAATAAATCATAGGCCCTCCTCAAAAAGCGGTTCCATATATGTTCTCATATGGAAATCATGATAGAAAGAATAGAGCATTGATTAAAGTTGGAAATTCAAACTGGAGCAAACCTCAGAGTTTCGAAGCCATTGGAAGTGCATCAGAAATTGTTTTGAGTTCCATTGAACAAAAAGAAATACATATTGGTATTGTTGTTAAAGAAGGAGAAGGAGAGGTAACATATATTCGATAAATTATTATTTATTAATATGAATTAAAAGTATAAATTAACAAAAATTGTTAATCTAACACCAAGATTTATCATTAAAAGTGGTCTTGACGAAGATATCAATATAAGTGAACCCAAGTCATCAAACATAATGACTTTATATTCTTTACAAAAAATGCCATTATATTTTATGGAAAAAACATCCGAAAAACAACTAATTTTACGTTTCCCAGGAACAAATAATGAATGGTATTTTAATTGTTCGTCTATTTATTTTCTGAAAAAAATAGGTCTTCTCCGTTTAATATTCAAAATTTAGGAAGAGTTCACATAAAATTATCTAAATATAAAAAGACTCAGCAGCTCATTAGAATTGAAATAATGTTAGAAGAGGCGACAGTATTTATTCATTTGCTTTTAGAAAAAAATAACTGGCCATATTCCATTCGCAACGAAAGCGACATTACTTTTACTTTCTATCAACCAGTATTTATACCCTTTTTATATTTATATAATTTTATCGAAAATAGAACCCTTATTCTTCTCTCAATAATGATAAAAAAACTAAATCTTTGCACAAGGTTAAAACGTATCTCATTCCTGGAAAAAGTGTAATGCCATATTCTTGGGATTATCCTGCTTCAAAAAATAAAGAATTAGTATTTTCAGCAAATGGTAAAGAAAGAATAATACAATTGTCAGAAATAGGAAGCTTGGCTCCTATGAAAATTCCTGTAAGTAATTCATTTATACTATTTTCTTTTTTTTTATTTTTCAAAGATAAATAAAGAATTATATAAAACTATCGATATTAATGTTATAGCAAATGGGCCTTCACAAACATTAGTACTGAAAAATTCTCAAGACGGAAATATTAATAAGCCTAGAACAAATATTTCAAGCATTTCAACATTAACAGATAATGCTAGCTGCAAAAAGGGATTTCAAATAATTAATCCTAGTGATAATATCACGTATAAAGCAGAAGTCAAGCTAGAGGGAATTGGCATTTCTGTAATAAGTAATCGCCACTTTGAATTATGTTATATTACACTTCGAGATTTAAATTTAAAATATACCGATTCTCCTATATCTCAAAACTTTGATATTATTATAAAATGGATTCAAGTAAAATAACACATTTGATCTTTTTTAAAATAAACTATTTTTAGATTGATAATCAATTATACGGAGGTATTTATCCAATAATATTATATCCGAGCGTAATTCAAAAGACGGGCAAAGAAATGGATACACATCCATCATTTCATTCTTCATTAATTAGAATAAAAGATGATTGTAAATATAATCCTTCTTTTTAAACATCTAACTTTTATAGCCTATGGAGTTATATATATAAAATATGCAACTATACTTATTCAAGAAATGACATTAGAAATAGACGAGGATTTCCTTTTTGCCTTATTAGACTTTACTAGACATATTGGACAGTCTGATATAGATCAAGAAAAAGAAATACTTTGCGACGAAAATCTTGAAATCCCAGAACCTCAAAAAAGTACTTCAGGAACAGAAATGTATTTTGAAGTATTACATATTCAACCTGCTCAATTAAACCTTTCTTTTGTTAGAACTGAAAGAGTAAACGTGGAAGACAAGTAATATTTTCCAGCATAAAATTATAATTTTAAAATAACAAATATTAGAACATCTTCAAAAAATCCATTTTTATTTTTCTTGAATGTGTTAACAATGGCAATTGGAAATATAAATGACGCTCCTATTCGTTTAAATTCCTTATTAATGGAAAATGTTCTAATGTCACTACCATTATTAATACAACACATGCAAAGTCATTATGGTCAGGAATTTTTTCATCAAATTCATAAAATTCTTGGTTCAGCAGATTTCCTTGGTAATCCTGTTGGCCTGTTTAATACAGTAAGCTCTGGAGTTATAGACATATTTTATGAACCATATCATGGTTTTGTAATGAATGAAAGTGCACAAGAACTTGGATTTGGACTGGTTAAGGGGACAGCAAGTTTTGTAAAAAAAACTGTTTTCGGTGTTGCAGATAGTGTATCAAAGTTGACAGGAAGCATTTCAAAGGGTAAAAAATATTATCATTAAATTCAAAATAATAAAATAAAAAGGTCTTTCAGTAGCAACAATGGACAAGAAATTCCAAAATCGTAGAAGATTAATTCAAGGGCGAAATAGACCAAAACATGCTTTGTATGGTGTCGCAGCTGGCGCAAATTCTTTTGTTTCCAGCATAGCAAGTGGAGTAGAAGGTCTTGCCAGAAAGCCCTTAGAAGGGGCAGAAAAAGATGGCGCTGCTGGTTTTTTTAAAGGTATAGGAAAAGGCATAATTGGGTATATATTTTCATTTTTCCTAATTATTTTTAATATGCATAGACTTGCTACTAAACCCGTTGTTGGAGTCCTTGATTTAGCAAGTAACGTTACAGAAGGTAAGCTAATTTGTCATTTCTATATAAATTATTTAATTTCTATAGGAATTCGCAATACTACAACAGTTTTCGATACAGAAGGAATAGATAAAGTTCGCTTAACAAGATTTATAGGAAAAGATGGTGTAATAAGACCATATCTTCAAAGAGAAGGAATGAGAGATATTTTATATTTAGTAAATCTAATATATTTAGCTTTTGGATTATTTTTACTAAAACAAATTAATAATGGTCGATATTTCGATGAAGAATACTTAGCACACTTGAATATTCTTGAAGGCACAATATTAATGGTTACATATACAAGAATAATGATGATAAGATCTAGAAAACTTAATGTTGAATGGGAAATTCCACTTTGTAATATACAGACTATATCACTTAAAAAATCAGGAATCATTTTAATTCTAAGAGGTAAAACTATCATTATTTCAAACAGTTAACCTGAATGAAATAGATGGAGTTAATGGTCCTTTTATTCCTATAAATTCTACTACTAGCCAAAAATTTATATTTACTAAAATTGGTATTGCGGTACAGGAATATAATAAGAACAATAAGCCTATAATTTGAAAATATCTCTCCATGCTTCATAGTCGGTTATATATTATTTATATATTTCTATAATAATTTAAACACGTTTATATAATTTTCATTTATTATTTTTAAATTATTTATTTTTGGTTCACTCGATTATCAAAACTTTATCAGGAAATGATAAAACTGTTTTAAAAAATAAATAATAGATATTAAAATTATAATAATTATAATAATTCATATGAATACAGTTTCATATGACAAAGAATTAAAAACCAAATACGGGAATGTTGTACCTCCAGCAAAATCTTTACTTGATACCACAGAATTTTATGATAACCAAGAAAAAAATAGATTAAGCAATTATACAGACTCGCAAATATTGCCTCTTATTAATGAACAGGATGACATAGGAATGCAATATCTTAGTTCTAATGCCGTGTTTGATTCGAAAGAATATGAAATACTATCATTAGAGGATGTGGAAAAATTAAAAAAAGTAAGATATATTTTTTTCAATAAATGAATCTAAAAAAACAAGGAAAAACATGTATTACTTAATAGAATAGAAACAGTACGGAGGACATTGGCTTTGGAATCAAAACTTCGAGAAGCTGCACAATCTTTATCGCGTCTTCATTCTAACAGAGGAAAACGAATATCGCGTCAAGTTGAAGACCAACTACTTATTTCAAATAGCAAAATCGAAGAAGCGGCAGAAGAACTATGGCGTCTTCAGAAAAATGAACACGAAATTTCTATTCGGTTATTGAAACATACAGCTGGAGTATTAAGATATGCTTTGGAAAAGCATACAATGAGTGGACATGTTTCTAATCTTCTTCAAGAAAAAAAACCTATAGATTTATATGATTTTGGGGAGCTTCATTTTTATAGATCTATCAATAATGCAGAACTTTCAGAGAACACAGAATCTAGAAAAAATAAAATAAACGATAACATATCATATACTTTAGCTGAAATCCAAAAACGTCTTACAATATCAAATAACCAATTAAAATCCTTTTTAGCTGGAGGGAAACATATTAATAATCAATATACAGAAAATCAATTACATCTTAATTATAATTCAATAGATGTTCTAGAAATTTTGTCAGAATTAGAAGATACTATATGTAATGTACACCAACAATATTTAGAACTTAAAGAGGCATCATTACTTCAAATAGCAGAGTTCCAAAAAAATTATAAATATATATGGGATAAAACAGATATCGAAGATTGTCCAATAAAAAGCTATTCAATAGAACATGGACAATTCTCGATAGATAGTTTGATATCTCGAGTAGAGTTACTTACTTCGGAATTATCTAAAAGCAAAAAAATGTATAAAAATTTACTTGAAAAAGAAAAAGTCCAAGAAGAAAACAATATGACAGCTATAAATTCATTAAAACTGGAATATGAAAATAAAATTAACGATTTGGACATAGATCTTTCAAAAGCTAAAAAAACCATTGGAGAATTCGTTGTACGTGAATCATCTATATCATCCGAACTATATGATGCAAATGAAAAAATATCTGAATATCAGCAAATAATAGATTCATTGAACAAAGAAATAGAGATTACTAAGCATGACAAAGAAGATGATTATAAGAAATGGAAGGATGATCGGGAAAATCTAGAAAATATAATAGAAGATTATGCTAAGCAATTTAAAGATAACGAAATTAAATTTCAAGAACTTAATGATAATTACTCTAACCTTTCAAAATCCCATTCAGATTCTTTATCCGATTTTCAAAAAAAGATTAAACAAAAAGAATCAACCTTAGAATTATTACAAGATGAAATCTCTAAATTACGAAACATTAATGCAATACTTGAGGAAAAAATACAATCTCTTCACTCTCAATACAAAGATGAACAGCTAACATATGAAAATAAAGCAAACGAAACAATAAAGAATCTCGAAAACGATATTGTTAAATTGTCAACTGAGATAACTATATTAAAAACAGAAATTGATACTATATCCAATTCAAAGCAACAAGAAATAGAAAAAACTATGATTACACAATTTGAAAATGGTAATAAAGATATAATGAATTAAAAAGAAACTGAAAGACTGTAGAAAATAATTATATAAATGAAGAAACAGAAATATTTGAATCATCAAAATCATTACAAGAAAATAATTTATTGGAAATAACGGAAAAAAATAAAATGATGTCAGAGAAAGAAATTAATCTAGAAAAGCGCTGCCAACTTCTTCAATCGGAACTTAATGGAATGTTGAATGATTTTGAACAAATTACACGGAATATGTTAGACTTTGAATCGGAAAGAACCCATCTTGAAAACACTATCGATACCTTAAAAGAAAAATGTGAAGAACTTGAAGGTCGATTATCTGATAAAAAAATACAATGGCTTGGAAAAGAAAATCTTTCGCCTAAAAAATCGAACACAGAACATGATGAAGCAATGAACATTGCATTACTTCGAAAAGAATTCCGAAAAATGGTACAAGAAATAAGAGAAGAACATTCAAAGAAAATGAAGGTAGATATCATAATAAAACATAATACTTATAACAATTTAAAACACACTTTAGGCAGAGTTGGAAGAACGACGTAAAATTGAAAATGCTCTTCGTCAACTAAAAAAAGATATGATACAAAACAATCATATATAGTATCTATGATATATTCAAATGCTAAGGAACAGTGTATATTCATAAATAAGTATGACTTTAATACTTTGTTATTTTTCTAGTACAATACGTATACTTTTCAAATAACTCGTAACAATTTCTATTATATATATGCTGTAAAGCTATTCTTCTGAATATGCTATTCTTGTTTGTCTCATTAATATACATATTATAAGTAGTTATCATTTCTAAGATAAATATTTTAATTTTTCATTTAAACGGATTAAAAAACCTATTTACAAAAACACGATAATTATAAATAAAAAAAGCAACATAAATTTAATACAACTAAGATCAAAAATAACTAAAAGCTTCAAAAATATTTTTTATTTGGAATTAATATCAGGAAAAAGTAAATATATAACAGAAGTTTTTAATTTTTAAGCTAAATACACTATTTTTATAAATCTAGACAAAAATTAGACAATCTTATATCAAGCTTTATTTTCGCGTAAAAAGTCGATTTCTTTTTACTTTATAAAAAGACAAGGCTTCTATAGACAAATAAGATTAGAAAAAGGGCCCTATGTTATTTTTTTAAATTCAGATTAAACGTTTATTAATAACATACTATAATAGTATCAATGACTCAATCTCGCTCAACAAAATCAAATATATCTACAAATGCATCCAATAATTTTTCAAAATATGATGACTTACATTCTTCCGCATCAGCAAGTTCTATAGAAACTATAAATAATCGAAATTTATCATCAAAATTTGTGCCATTACCTTCGAATTCTATAACTAATAAGCCTGCTATTGCATCATCATCCATTTATCAAATATGCAGAGAGATACATGGACGTTTGCTTAATGTTCCAAATTTCGAAATTTATTTAAATAATGCTAAGTCTCAAAATGATCTTTTTCCAGCAGGAATAGTGAATGATCCTGTTTCTTTGCTTTGGCAATGTTTCCGACAAGGTGCTAGTCTTTGTGCTCTTTATAATGCACTTAGACCTTCAAAACCTTTGGCTGTTAATTCAGATTTTTACCTAACAAGCATGAATGCATGTAAAGCAAGTGTATATCATTTTCTTCTAGCTTGTCGCAATGAACTTGGATATAAAGATGATGATTTATTTTCTATTTCTCAGTTATATCAAGATGATACAAACGGATTTGTTAAAGTTAAATTTTTTTGTGTTTTATAAAAAAATATTTATAATAAACTAGGTTACAAAGACGGTATCTCTTATATTAGACAAGTTAGAAGAGAAAAACCTTCTGATTAAAAGGAAAAAAATAATATATAATGATCAAGATATAAAAAAACCAAAAGATAACCGAGCAAAAGTAGTAGCAGAACTCTTAGATACAGAAAGAAAATATGTTCAAGATATGGAAACTTTACAAGTAAGATGAAATAGTTGTAAAGAGTTTTCTAATTTTAGAATTATATGCATGAACTCCAGTCAAACGAAATTGTCTCAGCAGATACAATTCATCTTTTATTTGCTAATCTTAATATGCTTGTCGATTTTCAACGTAGATTCCTCATTGGTATAGAAGCTAACTCTGCTCTCCAGCCTGAACATCAAAGATTTGGTGCATTGTTTATACAAATGGTAAGTTTATATATAGGAAGCATTTCATTTAAGTTCAATTTTAAAATAGGAAGAATCATTTAGCATATATGAACCATTTTGTTCAAATTATACATACGCTTCTGATCTTGCTATAGAGGAGACATCAAGGTTAAATAAACTTGCACATATAGTGGAGCCTACATATGAACTGCCATCATTATTAATTAAACCTATTCAAAGAATTTGCAAATATCCACTTTTACTTAAAGTATTTAAATATATATTATTATTATTCTAAAAAACCTAGGAATTATTAAAATATACAGACCCATCAGATCCTCATTACGAAGAATTAAAACAAGGAATGTATGCAATTAAACGAGTAACGGATCGTGTAAATGAAACACGTCGTCGACAAGAAAATGAAGTTGTTGTTATGGAACTTGAAAGAAAGATAGAAGATTGGAAAGGACACAATGTATCAAGTTTTGGCGCACTTTTGCTTGAAGATGTATTTATTGTAATTAAAGGAGATGTGGAAAGAGAGTATCATGTATATCTTTTTGAAAGAATTTTACTTTGTTGCAAAGAAATTTCTGCATCGAAAAAACAAGCAAAAGTCATGTCTATTTCAAAGAAATCGCATAAGAAACGCCGGAGTTTGCAATTGAAAGGCAGAATTTTTATTAATAGTGTATCGAATATTAATTCTTTTTCCAAAAACGGTATATATTGAAGTTATTCTTTATATTACTAAAGAGATAAGGGCAATATACTTTACATGTTCATTGGCATAACGGTCAAGAAGAAGAGTTTTTTATACTTAAATGCCGCAATGAAGAGAATTTAAAACAATGGTATAATGCACTCAAAAAACTTATAGAAGAATCAAAATCTAAAGATAGTACTCAAATCAGCCATAATACAATGAATTATAGATATAATAAAATTGATAATCAATTTAATGCAATGAAGAACTTCAATATAAAGTCAAAAAATTATGCAACAGATGATAGTGATAACGAAAGTTCTTATAAAGATGGACGAGATATTATTGACGATAGTAATGATATCAAAACATCAACTATCAATAAAAATCTATCTTCGATCAGTGTAAGATCGAGATCTGCAACAAATGATAGCATTACTAATTTTGGAAATAACTGCTACGGTACTCAAACATGCTCTTCTCGAAATCTATCTCAAACCTCAAAAGCATCACAAATATGCTATCAATCATATTCGGAAAATTCTAAGGGAGTCTCGGAAAATATAGATTGCAAATCATTTGAAAATAATTTTATGATTCCAGATTCCCATATATCAATAACAACAGAATTATCGTCTAATCACGCAAGGGAAAGCGTAGGCTCATCTATTACTGATTCTTATTCATTTACAGGATTTAATACACAAAATACTTCTAATCATGACCTTGATCAGCTTAGATATACTATACCATCTGTTTCTCAAACATCTCACAAAAACAATACCCCTTGTTCATTACAGAATTATCGTCTTCCAATACATCCAACTTCGATACCGGATATGATGTCTAAAAATAATATGCGCTCTATTAGTAATCCTATAATTAATGCATTTCCGGAAAATCAAATCCCTGTTAATACTAGCCTTTTATCGTCGGGTTCATCATCACATGTAATATCAAACCATAAGACTGAACACAATGATAGTACATCGTCTATTTCTCCAAATACATCATTATCACGACGAACAACTGAATCTCCAAATACAACAACTGGTAATATTTCTCCTTCTACTATTCCTCACACTCGCTTAGAAGGAAACAAAAATGAAAATCAAGTAAAAATTAAGGTTAATTATTTAGATGATATTTTTGTTATTATTGTTGCACCAACTATTGGATATGCTCAATTAATGGAAAGAGTAGAACGTAAAATTCATCTTTGTGGAAATTATGCTACAAAAAATCTTAAACAGCCATTACGAATAAGATATCAAGATGAAGATGGTGATCATATTACGATTAATTCAGATGAAGATGTACAAATGGCAGTAGAAATGCGACATTTATATGGGACAGAGGGACTATCAGGTACGCAGGGCATCGTTAACTTATATGTTGGATAACTACGGGACGTTTTAGAAATAGGAATTTCATATATAATAATATTCGATTTTGTCTTATAATTCATATATACTGGAAGAGTTCTATTTAAAAGTACATATGTTATATTAAGTTAACAAAATACCATTCTTCTAAAGACTATATTGGATATTATGTATTTCATATAACATTTAAATGATCAATTTTTTCAATATATAATTTTATTCTGATCATATATTTTTTAATAGGACTTTTAAATATATTAAATCTATAGTTTCTAAAATAAAAGCGACCCTGAGTAAGGTCCATAAATAGTTAATTATAACAGAAAAAATCAATACGTATTTTAATATACAATAAAAATCAAAAAAATATTCATAATAATTCTATTAATCCAATTTTAAAACAATAATCGACTCAAACGATTTTTATAATCAAAAATAAAGATATTATTTAATATTTTATCTAATAAAAATATCATATTTATGATTTTTAATAACATTTTAGCTGTTCTCTGAAGTTTTATCATTTATATTACTATATTTTATAATAGATTAAAAATATTAATAAAAATGAATTTGCTCAAGATCAAAAGTTTATGTTTATAATTAGGATCATCTACAGAAAAACGCATTTTTACTCAATGATAAATATTAATATTAATTTTAAAATATAAACATAAATAAGTATTTCTTATACTTTTGAATCTTAACATTTGTCTTAAAAATATCATTACAAGTTTTTAAAACTATGGGATTCAAAGCAATTCTATTTTTAAAATATTAACAAAAGTACACTTATGCATTTTAAGATCAAAAAGTAATATTACTTTTTACAAAATTAAAAAATTAAATATTTTAATCAAAAATGCAATTTCTAAGAATTATATAAAAGCAGTTTTTTTAAAGATTTAAAAAATTACATTTCCTTTATAAAAAACCTTTTTTTATAAAATCAAAAATTCATAAATAAAAGATTAATTTTAACTAAAAAAATTTAATAAACACTTCAAGTAAAATATTCCATATTTAAATATACAATATTCTAGCAGAAAACTATATAAATGATTTTTATATCGTTAAAATTACTATTTTTAAATACAAGATTACTCAAACATCACTACAAACACTTTTTCATCCTTTTAAACCAAAGTTTGTAGGAACTACTAACATATTCTTATGAAATTAAAGAAATCATTATAATCAGAAGCTCAAAACATTTTAAAATAGAACAATTATAATTCTAATTTTATTTAAGACAATTTCAAGGACATATATTTAAATAACAATACTTTACAAAAATAGATCAAAAAATACATAAAACAATCAGAAAAATCACTTAATTTCATTTAAAAATATAAAATATATAAACTAAAACATTTTTTAAAAAGAATAAAATATTTTCTAAACTATTTTTAAAATATTAAAAAATCTAATATCAAAGTATCAAGTCTTTCAATTGTATATAATAATTTGCAAAATAAAAATTTATATAAAAACAAAGCATAATTTTTTTAAAAAAATAACTTAATAAGAATACGATTATATTTTTAATTATTACATATTTTTATATATAGAAAAAAATCATCTAATTATATGAATTGCACAAAATATCACAACAATTAGCACATTATAGTCATTCCTAATCAAAACAATTTTTTAACTCTAACATAATAACAAAATAAAAAATATAATGTTATATAACATTTTTATTCATATTTTTAAAATTTAATCTACCAGTAATGCAAAAATATACATTTTTCTTAACAAAATATGTGAATTTTATACTTTTTCTAGACCTTTACTAATTGGCAAAAACATATTTATATAAATACTATTTTCTTACTTCAATAATTGATTATTATTAAAAATTCTTTTAAAAATACAAACTTTTATATTTTTTTTCTAATATTTCTTTCAATGTTAATTTTAAATATTTTGAAATATAGAAAAAATTCAAATATTTCAACAATTCATTTTTCTATATCTAAAAAACTCATTTTTAAAATTCTAATAGAGTTCTTACAAAAAATCTTAAAAATATATTCAACTTTACCAAAAAATTTTAAACTAATTTTACTTCTTTTCAACCTTTTCAAAAATTTAATTCAAATGATAAAATTAAGTCTTAAAAATATAACAAAATAATATTCTCTTCGCAATTTTAAAGATAAAAGACATAAACTTATAATTTATATTATAAAATATTTTATATAAAATCTTTTAAATTTTGAAGTTTTAATATCCATAAATAAACTATCTAAAATATAATGCATTAAAAAAATAAAATATGTAACCTTATAACCTTATTTAAAAAAGTATTTATATTTTCTAGAATTACTATTTAACTAAAATAATTACATAAACAATAATGCAATGAAAAACTCTAAAAATAACATATATAACGTTTAATATTCAATAAAAATTATTGTGTGCAAATAATCCCATCAAAAACATTATTTTTACACTCGACATCCAAAAAAATTCTATATTTAACAAAATAAAGTAAAAGCCTAGATTCTAAATTTAAAAGAATAAAGTTGCAAAATGATATTTTCTTCAACCGATTTCGATATTTTTTAAAAACCAGGAATTCCATATTTTTTTCAAAAATTTAATACCATAAACATTTCATATTCCCAGAAATGCATTCCATATAAATCATATAATTTTTATAAAACATAATTGTTATATACTCTATAAAAAACTAGCATATAAATAAACCACAGATTTTATTTAAGAATACTTACCCGTAAAGTAATATTTACATATTAGTAATTACCAGTATAACATCGAGTTTATATCTCATCTTTTAAGGTATCTAAAGAAATCCAATTTTTAGATAATCAGCTATTACATTATAATATATAATTTAGTTTAAAGAATTTTTATTTAATAAATGATCATGTTCAATAAAAGTTTCAGGAAAATCACTTAATTCAGTAACCACTTTCTTAGGATTATATTTCAAAAGCACTTTTAAAGAAAATGTTCCAGATTCAGATTCCGAACTAGTCGAAGTAGTATGATATCCACTTTCAAGTTCGACATAATTATCATCTTGAAATGAATTTTTAGATAATTCTATATTTTTAATTTTCCTAAAATCACTAGTTTCAGCCATATCAATCTCTTCATAAATTCCATAATCCCCTCGTTTAGGCCTTCTT
Organism: Pneumocystis carinii B80; assembly: GCF_001477545.1. Lineage (NCBI taxonomy): Eukaryota > Fungi > Ascomycota > Pneumocystomycetes > Pneumocystales > Pneumocystaceae > Pneumocystis > Pneumocystis carinii. Next base: position 76,489 of record NW_017264728.1, read on the forward strand.
ATCATTCGTCCACTCGCAGTATATTGAATAGATTTATTATTAGAATCAAAACAGTCTTTATCTTTAAAAGAAGAGGTCCGAATGTCATTATCACTATCATCATTATCAGAAAAAGTATATTTTATTCGTTTTCCACGTGTTCGCATCCCTAATAAAGTTGATTCTATGTTTAAAGACTAAATAAAAAATGAATGATCAATAAATTATATAATCAAATTCCAAATACATACAGCTAAACGAGCACGATTTGCCTCTAATTTATCTCTTCTCTATCACATCAAATTAGCTGAAGTATTCAAAAGAACTCATAAATACAATTTGTGCTTTTTCTACACGAGGACATACTTGCTCCAATATTTTTGGAACTAAAGCAATAGCATTTAAAGAAGAATCATTAGATAAACTTAATGCATACTGACGAAGCTCATCAGCTGTTCCTGCAATAGATTTCCATTTAACAAATCCTGACCGTGATTTTGTTTCACGGTAAACACGAAATGGTGTATCTAAGATTTGATTAAAACCAAAAAATGATAAAAGATAAATACCATTTCCTTCTATAAGCCATAGTTTTCTATTTTTGCCATCCTTTCCTAATGGATGAACTAAAAGAGCATTTCTCTTATCATCAGAAGCACGATTTTTATAATTCTCATCAATAAAAGAACGAACTACTTCTGAAGACATCAGACACCAATCTACCAGACAACAAAGTAATTTAAGCTATATAAAAAGCCATACTTAGTAAAAATATACAAAGCTTACCTCAATTCACCTTATCTGAAGAGCAAAGAGAATAAAATCCATTTTCTCTATGAAGTGGATTATATCCACACCAAGAAGGATCAAGATGTTTAATATGAACATCTACACTTTCACTTAAAGCACGAGAAAAATGTTTTGATCTGTATACATCAATAATAGTAGTTTTATATATAAATAACCCACTGTACTGCTCTTTTCCTATTTAAACATAATGTTACAAGTCTACATAATAATTCAACAATTTTATCCAATGCTTCAGGTTCTCCTAAAATACCACTATATTTTCTAAGTAATTCATAACATAAAACTTGTCTTACCGTTCAATATCTTGCGGTCCTAAATCTGGAATACCTTCAAATAACTGTGAAAACCGATTTCTAAAAGCTACAATATACGCTATATCTAAAGATGATACAAATGACTCATTTATACCGGATTCACCAGAAGAACTTTTAGAAGAAGCTATAGAGACACTCTCACTTTTAACAGCTGATAAATCATTATCAGATTCCTTTAATATCACTGAGTGTAATGATGAAGGAGGACTACTAAGTTCTGAAGAATCTGACATTAAATCCACATAAATTATAATAAAAAAAGTACAAAAGCTATTATTTCAATAAAAAATTAATATAACAAATTTTATTTTCTTCCTCCAAATAGAATATATAAAATAATATGTACGTCATTGATCCATAAATATTATCTAAAAAAAATATAAAAAAATAGAAAAATATAGATAAAACAAAGACTTTAATATTTGATAAGATAAAGCTATAAAATAAAAGCAAATAGTAAATATATTATGTATATTATTTGACGATATAATATAATTTATGGTATTGGATAGAATAAAAATTAAGAGATATCCTTATTATATACATTGTTAATATAGAAAATATCAGAAATACCAGTAATCTTTATTGAATTTGTTTAAAATGTTAAATATATAAATTATATGATGAATAATTATAAGCTAACTTAGTCAATTTTCAGTATTTTTCTTAACCAAATATATTAGATAAATTGTAAATAAAAGAGTGAAATATTAAAAAAATCCTGATAGAAATAATTATTTGTTTTCAGAAGGAAGTTTTGCCTATATATATATTAAAAATAGTATTTAAATAAAAAGAAAATATTACTAGAGCATCCATAGCGCTACGAATACCAGCAATCTTTTGATTAGGGCCCCATCCACGACCCACCTCTTCACCATCAATTCTACAACTATATTCATATCCATCCTTATTTCCACCTTCTCCACCAATCCAAATATATTCAATCTTTTTTCGTGTTTGTCCATCCGTATGATATTCTCTTCCAATCCGATTATATAAGGTTTGTTTTGCCATTTTATCTAGCTCTACAAAATTCTTTTGCTTTTTTTGAAACAAAGAAATATCTGGTGCCATTAATTGAGAAATCCAGTGGAAAGCAATTCTTTCCCCATTAGAGGAGTCCAATACTAAACCACCAATATAACTTTCAAATATATCAGCTACGATTTTTTTTAAAGATCTAACATTATCGCTTTCAGCAGATTCGCTCAAAAGTAACCTTTTATCAAATCCATAAAGTCTACTAATTTTTTCAGCCTTAGTATTTCCTACAAGCTCAGAACGCATCACAGATAACTCTCCTTCACGAGCATCTGGAAATGCATTGAAAAGTAGTCTTGTAACTGCATGATTTAAATATGAATCACCTAAAAACTCAAGTCTTTCATTATGCAATTTTAAAATGTCTCTTTCAGAAACATTATAAGACTTAGTAGAGTATGCATATGACCTATGCGTAAAAACCTGCTTTAGCAATAATGGATCCTTTATTTCAGGTAATAAAGGTATCTCTGACTCTTTTACATATTCCAATTTTAAAGAATTTTGAACCAAAGACATCATCTCTAAAAAAAAAGGATCTTTCTTTATCATATCTGCCAATTGAAGAACTATTTTATATATTTTTTCTGTCTTTTTCCCTGTAAAATGTCCCTTCTTTAAAGGTAATACATATTCAACTAAATCTTTCAGTGATCCCACAAAATATTCAAATTTGCAAACAATCAAGCGTTCATCATTCCCTTTATCCAAATCAACCTAACTATATTATCAACTCTCTCCTAAAATTCCAATATGTATAGGAAAAAATATATACGTTGATATCTATATCATTTGCTTCCAATTTCCTCTTTTTCCGCATAAAAAAACTTCTAAAGCCTATATGAAAAGAAATATATTGAAGTATAAAAAGTTATCGCAATTCAAATACAACTTAAGAAAGTCTAAGAATAAATCAATAAAAATACAAGTTTAATTTTTTCGAAGTCTAAAAGAAACACTAATAAAAAGCAAAATATTATTTAAACAAAGTTTATATATCAGGAATATAGATGAAATATATATATAATAAAGAGTAATTATATAGTTATCAAAAATTATTCGTTCAAATTAATGGTGCAAACATCATACGAGTTATCAAAACTAATATACAAATTATTTATAAATTACATTACCAAATAGATTATCTTGAAGAATTGTTGAGGTCAATATTGTTTATGTTGTTTTCGAAAAATCTTCTAAAACAACTACTCTGTGTCATTTGAGTATCGAAACTTGCATGAAGTGTATTGAGCGCAGACGAAGACTCATTATTATAGATATTATCATTCAAGTTAATAGCTTCTTGTGAAAAAGAATTCGAATACATAGACGTGTCAAAGTTTGAAAAATCCCAGGTATTCCAATCAGGTCCTTCAACAATAGTTTCTCTATTTTTTGAAAAATGCAAGTTTATCAAAGGAATCTTCATATTTAGAAACGAAGGAGTTTTTTTAGAAAAATAAGGATATCTAGTCTGACTAAAAGGAGCATGCCATGTCGTATATAGAGGAAAATGATGATGACCAAAATTTTTCCAGTGACGAATAGAGCGAAGTTTTCGAGAAGATGAAAGGCTATTATTTTTTTTTATCTTCAAGTCTTTATGAAATTGAAGATTCTTTTTGGTTTTTGACTGATCTTTTAAAGAACCCTCATAAAATTTAAGCATCCATTCTTTACTAGATGCTTCTCCTTCATAAACAGGAGACATAGCAGTCACTGCAGGATAGGTCGTTTTATCATTATCAGTAGACGAGTTTGATACACATGTCAAACTCGGTGTACCATGACTGGCATAAGACATAGAAGAAAAATCTAAAACATTATTTGATCTCGATTTTCGCAATTTTGTAGACCGTTTAGGAGGTCGATTATATATAAAATAAAAATACAAAAAAACTTGAGAAATCGCACTTATAGTCCATAAAATTAATCCTATAAATCCTGCAAACTCTATCGACCAGCGTAGTTTACATTTTTTTTCCTGAAAAAATACACATGCTGCATTCACTGCCGCATTACCATTACCTGAAAAAAACAACCATCCCCAGAAAATAATTCCTATAAATATAGAAATTGTTCCAAGTGCAACTATACACATATTAAACCCATGTTCCGGTAATAATATTGCATCTCCAATCATCAGCTGCAAATACAAAAATGCTGCTGTCGCTGCAAATCCAATCACTTGTGGTGGTCCTCCACGAACTGCTATTAACAAAAAATATCCCCCAAGAATTAAATGAACTACCTATATTATATTATACAATTAGACTTCTCTTTTTCATTATTTATTAACTTACACAACATGTTAATATGGCTATTCCTTCTTTCATAATATTTTTTAGATAGTTTTCAAATCATTTTTTTTATTTGACTAAGTTGTCCGAGTTCTATGTTAAAGAGATAAGCAGATCACATGACTAGTTGTTTATATACGAGGAGAGTCAATCACAACCCTAACCCTAACCCTAAGTATAAGCTAAGAGCATAACCCTAACCCTATAACAACCTAACCCTAACCATCAACTCAAACCTAACCCAAACCTAACCTATAAAATACAAACAAGGGCAAAACCCTAACCTAGTAATTCATATCTAACCTGACGACTAGAATTCTTATAACTTGATGAACTTCAAAATTAACAATAATCAACAGGTTTATATGTTTTTTTTAACAAATATTACTAACATTTCTAATAGATATTAAGAATTATTAAGAGTTATTAAGAATTATTAAAAAAATATTAAGAATTATTAAGAATTATTAAAAAAATATCAAGAATTTCTATATTATTAAGAATAAATAATATTAATTAATGGGATCAAGAGGTGGATATGGACAGAGAGGACAAAAAGGACAGAAAGGACGTTTTGATCGAGGGCAGAAACAGAAACGATGGGATTCTCGTGGAATGAAATCTCGTGGAGCACCAATACGTAAAAGATTTAATCGACCAAAAGCAACAAAAGTAATAATTGAACCACATCGTCATGCAGGTGTTTTTGTTGCACGGGGAAAAGAGGATTTTTTAGTGACAAAAAGTCTAGTACCAGGAGAATCAGTGTAATATTTTAATAGTAGAAGGAATATTTAGTAAAAAGAGATGTAGATATGGTGAAAAAAGGATATCGGTAGAAACAGATGGAAAAAAAACAGAGTATCGAGTATGGAATCCGTTTAGATCGAAGCTTGCAGCGGGTATTTTAGGTGGACTTGATGAGATTTATATTCGTCCAGGAGCAAAAGTATTATATCTTGGAGCAGCGAGTGGAACATCAGTGAGCCATGTAGCAGATATTGTTGGACCAGAAGGGTTAGTTTATGCGGTAGAATTTTCGCATCGTAGTGGAAGGGATTTACTTCATATGGCACAAAAACGAACTAACGTTATTCCTATTATTGAGGATGCACGTCATCCTCAAAAATACCGAATGCTTGTTGGTATGGTTGATACAGGTAGAAAGAAGACTATAATGTACATGTATGATATGTGGAATGCTTACAAGCAAATAGTATTTGCGGATGTTGCCCAACCAGATCAAGCACGAATTATTGCACTGAATGCACACACTTTTTTAAAGAAGTGAGTTATATATTAATTAAGAATTTAATTAAATAGTTATAGTTCTGGAGGAATTGTTATTTCAATCAAAGCTAATTGTATTGATTCAACAGTTGAAGCAGTAACAGTCTTTTCACGTGAAGTTAAGAAGCTGCAAGAAGAAAAAATTAAGCCTCAAGAACAGCTTACACTTGAACCATATGAGGTATTACATTATATTTTATGTATTCAAACCACTAATATATCTAAAGAGAGATCATTGTATAGTTGTAGGGAAATATATAAGATATAGTTGAAAAATTATGAAATATATTATTAACTATTATTAAACTACATATTAATGACCATGATAGCCTTCAAATATGTATTAAAAAATCAACCCTATCCAGTTTTAAATGTATTTTAAATCTAAATATAATAACCAAGAAATAACACAGCATACAATAATACGAAAAGTTCATTATATTTATTATAAATATGTTTCGATCGTTGCATCTTTTATACCCGTAATTGCCATAGCAGTTTGTGCATCCTTTTATAGATAAACATCATCATATAAAATGCTATAAAGATCTTACATGTAGTTTAAATATACTTTCAATAGCAGATAATTCTATCGCTGTCGTATCAAACCCAGCAAATGCAATCCAATCATTAACAATCTAAAATATAATTACAATCTATTAAATAATAAATATAATCTTACAACGCCAGCACCAACAAGATCAGAACCCCTATTTACACTTCCTGCTATTAATGGAACTTGAAGAAGAGATGAAAGTTCATCCTGCTCTGCAATAGTAGTTTTAGGATGTACCTAAAAATATAAGACACTAAAAATTCTAATATTCAAAAAAATCTACCAAAGCTCCTTGATTACTCAAGGCACAATAAGTCCCAACAAGAACATTACCCGCAATAGTTTGTCTAAAAACTTCCACTCCAAGTACATCTGCAATAATTTCTTCTGTTTCTCTCTCAATATCTGGATGAACTAAAGCTACATAATCATTGCATGCAATCACATTCCCAAGAGCAGATAAACGTTCATTAATACTTTGGATTTTAACACAATCCGGTAAAGAATTTCGAAGATGCATAAGTTCTTGATCCTATACCATCCATCGTAAATATCAATTCCTCATAATAAAATCATTACTGTCGTTGTAGATGGAACCAAAAGACCTCTACAATTCCCTGCCATCATTCTACCAATAATACGAGCTCCTGATATACTAGAATGACATACTGGTACTAAAAACCCTTAAAATCACCCGGAGAACTCAAAAAACTCACTAATATCCCCAAGTTCACTCTCTATAATACTGAAAACCTTTATTAAATAATAGATTATAGAGATATATACCTATGAAAGTTCTCTGAGCTCCCAATTGCCGTTAAGGCATAACTATTTGTTAATTTGCCAAAAACCCCAATTCTAAGGCAATATTAAGCCTATTTTTAATCTGAAAAAAAGACATACTCGCTAGAACTCTCAAACTGAGCACGTAAAGCTAAAAAAATAAGTAATTTCATATAAATTTCATGTTATTTTACCCATTTTTCTATCTTCTATTTTTTTGTCGTCCTCAAGAAATTAATATAAAAAAGTTATTTTTCCAAGTTCTTATCTAATCTTATCAAGATTCATTATAAATAAGTGATTAATATAGTTATTAATAGAAGAAAATAAGATTATTATAATAATAATAAAAGATATAGAATTTTTTGATTTTAAAGAATATTAATATAGTGACAAAAGTAGCCTAATTAAAAATTTAGATATAGGTATTTTTATAATATATGTACAAGGTTCAAGAGATTTCTTCATCAGATTCATGACCATGCTCAAACAAATAATTTGCAGTGACCTTTTATGAAGTAAAAATAAAGAAAAAAAAAAAAAGAAAAAAAAAATATACCTCTTCATTTTTATCACAAGCAAAATAAGCCTGAACAACAGTTCCACGAGAAAAACCTAAAGCTTCGAGCTATAAAAATGAATATATATTTAAAGAATAATTAAGAAATAATTTACTCTTTCGATAGCTTGTCGTTCTTCTTCTGTTAATTGAATCATATTAGGCATCAATGTAGTATCCTCTCCCTCTACATCTTCAGAAAGCAATTGTAAAAATGCCTCAGAATTTTGATTTATAAGCTTTAAAAAGTAAAAAAAAAAATATATAAAGATAAAATAAAAATTACCGTAGCCAATTGCAAATTTCCTTGAGCTAATTGTTGTAAGACAGATTCAAGCATATGTGGTTGAGCTCGAATAAATCGTCGTAACATTTGAAATTGAGGATTATTTCTTAAAAAAGCCAAACTTTCTGTACCCCCAGAACCCCCAAAAGAATTACCAGAACCAGAATTTAAACGGTCTCTTCCTTGTTGAGAAACTTGAGCAGCTAATTCAAATAAATTTTGAGATCGATTAGTTGTAGGAACAGTTGTAGGAACAGTTGTAGGCACAGTTGTAGGCGCAGTTGTAGGTACAGTTGTAGGTTGAGACACTTGATGAGTCTGAAGCGTCTGATGAGAAGGTGATACAGGCCGAGGAAGAGTTACTTGTTGAGATAACTCTTGAGTTAAATGATCAGGAATACCCTATCATAAATATAAATTATTCATTTAAAAAATTAATCATTTTATACAGTCAAAAGATATTCCACTGCTCTATCAGGATTATTAAATGCCGCACGCATAGCATTCTCTACTTGTGTACGTTCATATCCCATTTCTACCATATTTTCTACTGCTGTATCACGTAACTGTCCAATAACTAAAAATCATCAAATTATCAATTTTTATACACATATTAACCCCGTACCAAGAGAATTCGGGTCATTAAAAGCTACCGATGATGATGTAGCTGTTTCTGAACTTGATTCTACACTTTTTGTCTTCTCACTCCCTGGATCTTGTATATTTTCCGAACAAACTTTTGATTCTACTGCAACACTACTACTTGCCACTTGTTTAGGCTTCAAAAACAATTAAATTTATATAATTAAACCCTTTATAAAACACCTTTTGAACCATACAAACAATAAAATCCTTTTCTTTAATATTATAGCTTTCTACTGTCTTCTCATCTGCCAGTATTTTTCCTGTCAATTACTCCTATCAATTCCTCATATAATACCCTAATAAAACTAACCAGAATATACAAGTTTCTGGCATTTTGAATCATGTCCTTGTACTTCTTGGATCTTTTCTTTAACCTGTAATATCTAATAATAATCTTAATATTTCTAATAAATCTTAAGAAATATACAGTATTCATAGGATCAACATCTTCAATAACAAATTTCTGTTGATTAAGATTCTTAAAGGTAAGTTTCATCTTTAGAGACGGTCGAAAAATGTACGGCAAAAAATAGAGTTGAGAGGAAATTTATAAAATTAAGAATGACATTTCTATACATAATTATATATATATTTGCAGTAGTTAAAGTAAAATGAATAAGTAAGTAGTGTTTAATATGCCCGAAGAAAAGAAAGTTGAGAAGAGTAATATGAATGGTTAAAGATAGAAGTAAATATAAATAAATAAGTTAAAAGATATCGGTGACACCCCAAGAATCTGCGTTAGATTTTTCATTATTTGAGCCCAAAATCTCTCTAAGTTTCCAATACTCGCCATTGAATAACCATTGTTCATCGCCGGTAATTTTATTAATTGATTTTTCAAACCATCTTGGGACATAAGTTTGACCTTTTAGTTCCCGTTCTTTTCTTGCAGCTCTTTGTTTATTTTCAAGTCTTTCTTTTTCTTTTGCAGCAAATTCATAGTCACCGTTTTCCATAGCTCTTTGATCAGGTCTTAAACGAGTATCAGTAGGAGGTAACCATGGCTTCAATTTTTCCGGTAATGCATTTAATGTGATAGCAAAAGGAGTAAGATTGAAAGGAGCAGGAGGTCTTTCATGATTTTGCCATAAGAGTATAGCAGTATCGCTAGTTACAGAAATACCATTCATTCTTTTAGCATATATTTTATCATTCCAATGACCTCCAATGCTCCATCTTGATATTCCCTTGCTGTCAGTTATGATTCCTTTTATCTCACAAGCGCCATCTCCTCTCCATCCTCTCTTTTTGAAATCGATAGTACATACATCTCCAACAGAATGATTTTTTATCAACATTTCACCAAAACTAAGAAAAATTAGAAAGAATAATGAGAAGAAAAAGCTTACTTATCAACGGTTGGACAACCAGTGATAATTCCAATGACAGAAGTTGTAACTTTTTTCCATGTATATAATTCGTCTAAACCAGAATCATTATGTAATCTTAAAAACCAAGTTCCTAAAGGATTAATATCAAAACTTCTACCATAGAACTTTGAGCTAACACGAGATTCTCCCTAATAAGATTAGATTAGATTATTAAGTATAATAAGAGAGAAAAAACCCAATATTCCCAATTAAGAGATTCAGCATGAGCAGCACTAATTGGAGGATGATGACTAACTTGCTCAACTATAAAACGATAGCCTTTGTCTGGTCTACAATACTCAAATGTTTCACCGAGTAATGGATTAAAAGGCTTAGCTACTCGATTAATAGTACTAGAATACTAAAATAAATAAATAAAAAAGTGGAATATCAATAAACAAGAATACTTCACTAATAGCAAAAGCAGCTACATATAACATCCTATCATATGATTCAGGCAATGTCAGAGAAATATCTACTAAATCTATATATTCCATATCTTCTGCAACCCTTTGAAGCAGGCTAGTCGCTTCATTAAAACTAACAGGCAGGGTTATTTTAGTAATATCCTTCCCAATCATACTTTTCAAAATACCTAAAAGAATGTTAAAAAACTAATAAGAATTATAAACACATTCCCCATAAACTAAGCTTTGGTCTATCATCTATTAAATCTAATTTCAAACGAAGTGGATCTTCATAGCCATGATATGAAAGCTCAATTTGCATTTCCTTAAGGCTCTTTTTTTGAGATATTTTTTCACTACTGGAATCTAATGTCAGGATTTTATCTATTTTAGTTTCTATAGAATTAGTAATATCAAAAAATTCATCTGGACTTGAAGAACTATCATTATCGTCCAAATAATTATTTTCTATATCGCTATTCTGAAATGATTGACTACTTCTTAGATCCAAGAAAGAATCATGTGTTTCTAAGTCATTTTCACTCCTAACTCCATCGGAGCTAGATCTTATGATTTTAGGAGTAAAATTTAATTTACGTTTTGCTTCACGTAAAGCCTTTTTAGCACGTCTTCTTTCATTTTCAACATTTTGAAGATTTCTTTCTATTTCTTCCTGTTCACTAGCAAGTTTATGCATATTTTCCTATTATTATTATTTAAACAATAATATGATCAATATACATAACAAACCTCCCATAATATTCTCATACGTTTCTCCTTATTTATCATTCTCTTCCAATATTTCTCAGCATCTAAAAATATCTGATCCAAATTCCTTAATGATCCACGCAAAGAATCAATAGATTGATTAAACGATTCTACAGAACTTTCCATTTTTAAGCTCAAAGCTTTTTCCGGAATAAAATTGAGACTGGTCAAAATATCATCAAATATCTGAGAAAGAATATCCAATTGAATTCTAAAGGAATTCATAGTTATCAAAAAATTGTCTTTACAAGATTCTCCAGGATCACAAGTTTCGGATGATTCATCATCATCCAAATCATTACAAGGTAAATATTGAGGACGATAAAGCCCGGATTCTTTTAAAGGCGCTTTTCCCCGTTCTTTAGGCGAAAATTTAGAAATATCATCAATAATAGTTACATTCTCATCTTTTGCCCATTGAATAGAATTAGTAAGTGCCCAAACCCATTTTCGAGCCTCAGATGGATTCGTTACTTTTACACTATATTTAACAGAATCACAACATAAAATTTCGAAAGCTCTTTTATCTCCAGAACCATAATTAATTCTAGCTGTTCGCATATTTATCGAACCTCTGCATTCAGTATCAGCATCATCTACAAATATAAGACATTATATCGGAAAAAAAATAAAAACCTTCCTTGGTTTTTATAATATGAAAGAACACCGTTTCTCAAGACAAACCATCGTTTCTTGTAACCCGATTTATAATTTGTCCATTTATCCATATAACCTGACATAAATATAGGATCACCAGGAAATGTAACAACAATACTATCAGATGAAGAAACTAATAATTTCCGTTTAATTAAGTCATCTTTCGCAATATCGCTAGGTGTTCTTCCATTTTTATCTTTTTTTGAAGGATCCTTATTTCATGATAAATTTACATCTATATATAAAAAAAAAAATAATTACCGCTCCATGATCAATAAGAATTTGCAAAGTTTCCATATCATTTCCTTTAACTGCCTCATGCAAAAATGTAGAACCATTCTTATCAATTTTATTCAAATCAAGTAAAGCAGAAACACGAGGTATTTCTAACATCTTTTTAAGTTCTTCAAATTTTTTTAAAAATATTAACTGGGAAAATTTCTCCTCTGTTTTTTCAATAAAACGTGCTCTTTCAGCTTAATATATTTAAGATATACTATAAAATTCAAAAAAAAATATTAATTACCAATCATATAATTATATATCTCAGGAGTCGTAGATAACTCATATGCCTGTTTTCTATTATTATTGAGGATTGTATCATTAATATTAGCGTTAAGCAAAAGCATTTTAATTACATCGAAACGACACATATAAACTGCAAGATGAAGTGCCTTTTTTAATAAGAATATCCCCCCAAAAAAACTAACCATTCTTACTGTATTTCCATAATCATCTTTATGATTCACATCAAAAATATTTTTATGTAAAATATGTTCAACAATTGATACTGATGCACATTGAACCGCAAGAATAAGAGGACTAAAAAGATCAAATGCCCTAATAGAACTAGATGGTGTCCTTGTACATTCCTCCGATATTTCTTTTTCATAATTATCAAAACATTTATCAACCGCTTCTATATCTCCCGAACGAAACGCTAGTTATTTATCAAACTTCTTATATTCAATCTATACGCTTCTCCACACCTTCTAATAACCGAAACGTCCTAAGACTCTCCTCTGCACCAACTAAACTCCTCATTAAAACCCATATAATATAAAAATTGCTTAAAAAACCTTTTTTTGAAAGATCTAAAACACTCATCCACAACAACCTTATATCTTATCTTATCATAGAATTATTTAACCACCAATTATAGACTCATTAAAGGCATTATTCCTTATATAAAGCTCCTCATACCTCTAGAAATCTATATTTTCTTAAAAATATTAAGTTAATTTTAAGCTTAAAAATAAATCGATAATATATATATAATATAGTAGTTAAGAGTTATCAGATAGTGAGATAAGATTAGAATAGTCATGTATTGTAGATAAACCACGATGTAAAGACTTAATAAGAAATGAATGATATTTTTCGTGAAAGTTTTTTTGTAGAATAGTAATTAAGAAGTCAGAAAATTTATCAATAGACCAATGATTTGAGATAGTATTTAAAACATAGACAGAATCTAAGTAGATATTCCAATGTTTTAGTAGAAAAGAAATTCTATGTAATTTTTGATCATAATCAGGAAGTCTTAAATATTGGTCTAATAATATTTTAAAAAGATTTTTTCGTTGTAAAAGGAATTCATTGGAGTCTTTTCCATGATAATATGATTTAACAAGCAAACCTCTATGGTAGCAGTAAATTTCAGAAGTTTTATAATCTCTTAAAGTTTGAACTAGAATAGTGAGAGCTTCTTCATGTCTAGAAAACTAAATAGAAAATCAGATATATATATATATACATACATACATATATATATATAGATAGATAATATATATACATACATATATGTATGTATGATTGAACTTACTCTTCCATATAAAATGACTAATTCGATTAAAAGTATATCTTTTTGAGAATGCAAATGTTTTAAAACAAGATCAAAATCATAATCAGATACAGATTGTAAATATTCAATCAATTTAATCCTATTAGAAACAAATTTTTGATATCTTTCATCATTTTCTATCATGCAAGTAGATAAATATTCAAAATAAGATAATTTGTCGTCATTGGATTCACTATAATCTTTAATAGATTTTTCTGTAGCATTTCTAATCAAAGGAATTTGCAAGTAATTATTAATTTCATCTAGATATAATAGTAAAAGCTCATTTAAAAAAGACAAATTCTAAATTCATTAGAAATAAAAAGTTCAATAAATAAAATCAACACAAACACTAAAATTTGAAACAAGATATTCTAGATAGATCTTAAGACATATTTTACTCCTAGAACGAAATATATTAACCATTTCATCTGTAGAAAACCCAAATGGCTTTTTAGAGTCAATGCTAACAAAAAACTAAAATTTCAATACTTATTAAAACATATAAGAATAAAAAATACCTCAATTCCAATATGCTGCATTCTTTCTAATAACCATATAGTATAATCAATACGTAAATTATCATCGTCCACTTCAAATAAATAATCTTTCATTTTTGTTTCACCATCTATAAATTCATGATCAAACATGTTTCCATCCAATATATTTTTCCAAATTTCCAAAACTTTATTTTGCATTTTCATATTTTGATATAATTTGCTTAAAAGAAAATATTTCTTGTTTTCCTCAAAAATTATTATAGCATCATCAAAACACTCAATTCCTGAATCAACTAATTTATATAAAACATTTGAGTCTTCCTCAGGACTTAAGTATACAAGCAATTTCAAGAGGGTTAGATCAACTACTTGAAATATTTGTTTATTTTTATAACCAGTGCCTATACTTCCCAATTCCTTTCTTTGTCTATATTTAAGAAGATATTTCTTTAATGTATTTAATGCATTTTGATACAAAATTTTTCTATAATTCTGAGCAGTTTCAGTTTCTTCATGAGATAATTGCACATATGAATCAAATTTTCCAATAATTTCAGAAGAAACTAAGTTTATTAATAATATAATTATTACCTAAATTCTCATACTTATATTATCAATATCCACTAATCTACAAATAATTTCATCAACTCCCTTATATGCCATAATCCCATCCAATTTTACATCAAACACAGGAAAAAGAGAAATAACAAGTCTAGGATCAATATCTGATTCTTCAAATTGAATAATAGCATCATCAAATAATATTTTTTCCAAATAAACAAATCCAGATATCTGGCGAATGTATGAAATTTCATGATACTAAATAATCCAGTTAAAAGAATCAAATAAAATAGAAAAACTCACAATTCTTTCACTATGAATATTTTCTGGTGTTATTATTTTAGTAATATCTTTTATAAAAATAAGAACATCATCTATTTCTTTTGAATTCAAGAGCTCATCAACATAAACTAAAATAGAATCAAATACTAAACAACTTATTCCATTCTCTCCAGTTAAAAAAACTTTTGAAGGAATACTAGATAACCTAGTAGCAATATCCATCTCTTCTAACAATTTATTATTTTGAATATCATGATCTTGAGTTTCTGGATCTTTAGAAGACATAGCTTTTACCATAACAATCTTCTTCATTAAAGATTCAGAAAATATACAAAAATGACCAAATGTACGAAAAATATTTGTAATAGATCCTAAGAATGGAGATTGAACAACCTGAACAAGCGTCTGATCAATAATATTATGTATTTCAACAAATGAATTATCCATTAAAGCCATCAAAAAAGGAAATTCAGAAGCTAAAGAAATAGGATATTCTGAAAACATAATAGTCCCTCGTACAATATTACCATTTATATCAACAAATAACCCAACATAATTTTTTCCATTAAATAAACATGTTACAGCAAACTCTGACTTAGAAATACTTATAATTATAGGCTTTAAAAATGGCATAGATATTCGTAAAAAATTATGATGTAAAGCATCATTCCCTTGAATTATAGGAAAAAGAGGGATCCTCCTATTATTTTCAAAATTAATAAGCTCATATGACGAAATAGTAGCAACACAGCAAATAAACCCTCTTTGACATATAGAAACCACAGATGAACAATGAATATCCTAAACTTTAGTTAAATATTTCACAAAATTAATAAAAATACAAACTAAAAGAACAGAAATTGTATCTTTAACCTTAATTCGCTTTATTTTTCTTTTCATTAAAACTGTTAAAATAACACTTCCATCTAATTCAGTCTCTCCAAACTTATCCAGATCTTGACAAATATCTACAACATCCTTAATAGGACCCAGACCAGATACTGGAGAAAGCTCTGGATAACCACAGAAAAAAAGAACATTTCCTATTAAAACTAAGAAAAATTACAAGTCGCAAAACCATAAAAACCACAGAGTATAAGTACAAGTGTAATTTGAGACAAAATAAAAATTGATTTCACTAATTTCCTCTCCAATAAATTGTGTTTAGAAGCAAAAATAAATTCAGGAAACAATGACAACTAGATAATTCTTACACCAAGATATTTTACCCCAAAAAACATACATTTTTCCTATTTTCTAAAACAAAATGATAGACATATCCATATGAAGTTCCAATATATAGATTAATCCCTATAAATATAGATTAATAGGTTAATATTTGGTACCAAATATTAACCGTCTGTTTCAATAACTGTAACTTTTAGTCCTTTATCATCTTTTTCTGAGTCGCGAAACTCTATTTTGTCAAAAAACAGAGATTTAATGTTGTGTTGAACAAATTGCATTAAGAATGATTAAGAATGAGAGACATTTTGTCTAATTTCAGTCTAATTTTCTAAGCCAAATTAAAGAAAGGTTGTTCGAGAGGTTAATAAGATTAGTTTTGGGTTGAACGTGGGTTAGGAAAAATGTTAAGAAAAGTTAAGAAAAGTTAAAAAAAGTTAAGAAATCGTTAAGAAAAAGTTAAAAAGTTATTAAAAAGTTGTTAAAAATTATTAAAAAAATTAAAAAAAGTCAAAAAAAAAGGCTAAAAAAATGAAAAAAAGGTTAAAATGATTAAAAAGAAAACTTTTAAAAAATAAAAAAGATTTATTAGTAAAAAACAATATCTTTGAAACAGATTTTTTAATGTATAAAAAGTTTACAAAAGAATTAGATATAAATGAATAAAAGAATTTTTAAATACAAACACAATAACAATAAACAAATTATTTAAAGATTTAAAAATTCATAATTGTTATGAAAGAATCAAGTATTCTTTTAATATAAAACTCTATAAAAGAGTAAATTTTATAAAGTGAAAGATCTCGATATAATAAAAAACATAATAGAGAAATTAATATAAAAATCCCAGAAATAAACTAATATTTTATCTACACAAGTTTTAAAAAGATTAAACTTAATCGTTACAATAATTTATATAAAAAGATATATTCTCTTTTTAAAAAAATCAAAAATACTTGTACATATTTCAATAATTTTTAATATATACATAATTTTATCCAATTCACTTAGATATCATATTTATTCCTAGATAATTATATAACATTCTAAAGTATATTTCATAATTCTTCTATCTATTGCGTTGAATAGCTTTAGAATCATCTGCTTTTTTTATTGTCTCTATATCCTCAGAAACAACAATTTCAATATGACAGGGACTATTCATATAAGGATTAATTCGACCATGAGCACGATATGTTCGCTGACGTTGTCTTGGTGCTCTATTTACTTGAATATGTGTAATATATAAATTTTCTACATCAAGTCCTTTAAAATCCGCATTACTCTTTGCATTATTAAGCAAATCAACTATAAATTTAACTGATTTTTCTGGCCATCGGGCTTGAAACCAATCAATATATATATATATATAGTCCAAATTAATACCTAAAGTAACCCCAAAAGGCTTTCCTTGGGCCGTACGTCCAAGACCACGATGATATCTCCTATAGGGAACCGCTTCCTTGTGTTCTTTAACATTTTCTAAATATTGAAATGCCCTCGTCAGACTAAGACCTTTGATCGTCTTAGCAACCTCTCGTGTATTTTTAAAATGCACAGAAAGCTAAAAACAATCAATCCATAACTCATAATCATTAAATCATATAAAATATACATGTTCTCCACGAGCTTTAGCTGATTTAGCTAGATTACTTGGTTCTGATGCTAATAACTTGTTAGACTCATTTTTTTACCCGGAAAAAAAGAAAAAACAAAAAACAATATATAAAAGACCCGTTAAACAGGATAAAATAAGCGTTTTAAACGCTTAAAACTCTCATAAAAACTCACCATATCTGACCATTTTTTCAGTTAATTTTTTTAAACGTTATTCCAGTCGATCTTCGTCAAAAAATAGTATAAAAAAACAGTCACCAGATATTTCTTCAAAATACATAAAAAGAACACTTTTTATATTCAGAAAGAAATATAAAGATAAAATAAAGCAGAATCCGTGTTTTTTCCTGTATAAAATTGAAATATTTTTCATTCATCTTTAACCCTAATAAACTTTTAGATTGCCTAGGCAACCCATCAGCAAACGACATATAAATTCAGCAGAAAGAAAAGTCGAAAAAAAGGCAAAATAAGCCGTATTATGAGGATAAATATACATTTTTTTAGAAAGATAGACCTCAATATAGGCAGGAACCCTTTTTTTCCGGAAAAAAAGGGCATCTGGAAGGGTATAAATGCCGCGGGACGGTGTATGAAAAGAATGCATTCAATAACATCAGTAAAAAGAGCATCAGTAGGCTAATAATAGGAGGAAATAATAGATATTAAGGGATATTTTAGGAATGGAATGATTCGTTTCTTCATGGGACATCAGCAAATTATATTGACGCGATGTATGAAATATGGAAAAAAAATCCAGAAGAAGTACATGTTTCGTGGCAAATATATTTTAAAAATATGAGTAATAAGAATGTCAAACCTATTTATGCGTTTCATCCGCCACCAACGATTATTCCAGCGTCAATTGAAGAGATTCCCACGCTTCCTACGGGAATAGATGATAGCGCTAGTATTATTCAGCATTTGAAAGTGCAATTGCTAGTTCGAGCATACCAAGTTCGAGGTCATTTATGTGCGGATATTGATCCTCTTGGTATTAAAGCGAAAGATGATTTAGTAAAAGAAATTCCGAAAGAATTGACATTAGAATATTATGGATTTACAGAGAAGGATCTTAATACGGAATTTAGCCTTGGACCAGGGATTCTGCCAGGTTTTTCTAAAGAAGGACAGTCTAAAATGACACTTCTTTCAATAGTAGAGAATCTTAAACGGTTATATAGTAAACATTATATTTTTATAAGCTTATGTTAATAATATACAGGTGGATCGTATGGTGTTGAATATGTTCATATTCCAGATAGATATCAATGTAATTGGCTTCGAGAACGACTTGAAATTCCTGTTCCTTATCAATATAATAATGAGGAAAAACAACGTATTCTTGATCGATTAATTTGGAGCGATTCTTTTGAAAAATTTCTTGCTACGAAATATCCAAATGATAAACGATTTGGACTTGAAGGATGTGAGTCTCTTATTCCTGGGATGAAAGCTTTAATCGATCATTCTGTTGATCTTGGTATTGAATCTATTGTTATTGGAATGGCACATCGTGGAAGACTGAACGTTTTATCCAATGTTGTTAAAAAACCTAACGAATCTATATTTTCGGAGTTTTCAGGATTCTTAGATCCTGATAGTGAAGGTTCAGGAGATGTAAAGTATCATCTTGGAATGAATTATGAACGTCCAACACCATCTGGAAAACGTGTTTATCTTTCTCTTGTTGCAAACCCATCTCATTTAGAAGCGGAGGATCCCGTTGTTCTTGGACAGACTCGTGCAATTCAATTTTACGCAAATGATGACAAAGAACATTCCAAATCTATGTCTATATTATTACACGGAGATGCAGCATTTGCTGCACAAGGGGTTGTCTATGAAACGATGGGATTTCATGCACTTCCTAAATATTCGACAGGGGGAACAATTCATTTGATTATTAACAATCAAATAGGATTTACTACAGACCCAAGATTTGCAAGATCTACTCCGTATTGTTCAGATATTGCTAAAAGTATTGATGCACCGATTTTCCATGTTAACGGAGACGATGTTGAAGCATTAGTATTTATATGCAAAATAGCTAGTGAATGGCGTGCAGCCTTTAAGAAAGATGTAGTAATTGATATTTTATGCTATCGAAAACATGGGCATAATGAAACAGATCAGCCAAGTTTTACACAACCTTTAATGTATCGAAAAATTATACAACAAACATCAACATTAGAAAAATATACAAAACAACTTATAAAAGAAGGATCTTTTAGTGAAAAAGATATTAATGAACACAAAAAATTGTTAAAAATACACTCTTTTCATATTTTTACTTATATGCTATAGTGTTTGGGATATTCTTGAAAGTAGTTTCAAAAAAGCAAAAGATTACAAACCAACATCTCGTGAATGGTTAACAAGTGCATGGAATGGTATTAATTTACACTATTAAAAAAACTTATTCTAAAATAATAATAGGATTTGCATCTCCTCGAGACCTTATAGTAAAGAATTTTCCTCATCTTCCAACTTCTGTAGATAAGGAAACTCTTAAAGATTTAGCAAGAAAAATATTTTCATATCCAAAAGATTTCAACATCCATCCCAATCTAAAACGTATTATGAAAAATCGTGCACTATCTATAGAAGAAGAAAAAAATATTGATTGGGCAACAGGTGAAGTTTTAGCATTTGCTACTCTTTTAATGGAAGGATGTCATGTTCGAGTAAGTGGCCAAGATGTTGAACGAGGTACTTTTTCGCAAAGACATGCAGTTCTTCATGATCAAGAAAATGAAGACACATATATACCATTAAACTTTATCGATCCAAAACAAGCAAAATTTGTAATAAGTAATTCTTCTTTAAGCGAATTCGGTGTTTTAGGCTTTGAATATGGATATTCGCTTATATCTCCTAATTCTTTAGTTATGTGGGAAGCACAGTTTGGAGATTTTGCAAATAATGCACAATGCATCATTGATCAATTCATAGCTTCAGCAGAAGTAAAATGGCGTCAACGAAGTGGAATTGTAATGTCACTTCCACATGGATATGATGGACAAGGCCCAGAACATTCTTCGGGTAGGATAGAACGTTATCTTCAATTGGTCAATGACGATTATCGTGTATTTCCATCAAAAGAGAGACTTCAACGGCAACACCAAGAATGTAATATTCAAATAGCATATCCAACTACACCTGCAAATCTTTTTCATCTTCTTCGCCGACAAATACATCGTGAGTTTCGCAAACCTCTTATAATATTTTTTAGTAAATCTCTTTTACGACATCCATTAGCACGCTCAAATCTATCAGAATTCTCTGAAATTTCGCATTTTCAACGTATTTTAGATGATCCTTGTCATGAAAACAAGTTTCTTAAACCTCGTGAACTATGTAATAAATTGATTTTATGTACGGGTCAAATATATGTTTCTCTTTATAAAGAACGTGGAGAACGCAACATTGATGATACTGCTATTGTAAGATGTGAGCAGATTCATCCATTTCATTTTCAAGGCTTAAAAGAATGTTTGGATAGTTATCCAAATCTTAAGGAATTGATTTGGTGCCAAGAGGTACATATTATTTAAAATGTAAATAAACAATTCTAATGTTTTAGGAACCCTTAAATGCAGGTGCATGGCAATATATCCAACCTCGTCTTGAAACGGTTCTTCGTGAAACTCAATTTCATAAAAATAAAAAAGTAAAATATGTAGGAAGATTACCATCAGCTTCTGTAGCTACGGGAAATAAAATTCAGCATGAGCAAGAGCATCGAGAACTTATTAAAAATGCTTTTGAAAGCCTATAAGCTAAATAATAAATTTACTTGTTTTTAAACATCAATAACACGTCTTTTATCAAATAAAGACCTTATTGTATTAAGACAGTAATTCAAACTACTCTGAACAATCAATTGAAGCGAGGAAAATTAAATCATATAAACTAAACTATATAAATCATATAAACCATATAAATCATATAAATCATATAAATCATATAAATCATATAAATAATATAAATAATATAAATAATATAAATCATATATATAATTTCATAAAAATTATTCCACATAACATCTATTCCAATATAATATTTATAATTTTTAATTAGATACATCCAAAAATCATGAAGCAAGGAAATAAACACATTACTTAAAAATATAAAATATTATCTTCCAATGTAAGCGTCCATAAACAAAGATCATTGCCTTTTTTATTCGACGCTTCAGTTACATTTTCAGTATATTCATCAGTATTATAATTTAACTTCTGAGGAGGATTATACAAAGAAATACCAGATCCATCGTCGTCTGAACTATCATCATCATCATCATCATCATCATCATCAGCCCAACTTTTACCAAATAAAAGATGGCTCTTTGATCCTTTAACACTTGTCGGGAATATAATATTAGCAGTGGTATCAAGAGAGCTTTTAGGTATCTTTTTATCATCCATAATCCCTGTCTGATTAATATGAAAGTATGATTCAATACTTGTAGCTAGTCCAGATTTCAAAGGGCCAGCAGGATCCCTTTTTTCTTTTTCCACACCATTTTCCTCAGGCTTATGAGCCAGAAATACAGGAACATTTGAAAACATACTATTTCCAGTATTATCATTATTCTTGTTTTCAGTCACATCAGTAGATTGAAGAGCCTTTGACCATGAAAAAGGGGTATGATGTGGAAATGATGTAATGCTTGGTGAGCGCAAAGACTTTCTAGGCTCAGTAGTAGAAATATTTTCATAATTAAATACTGATAATTTTTTTTCAGCAGTGTTTTCTTCAACATATTGCGAGTCAATTGTCCATTCAAACAAATTTTCAATAGCAGATCTCATTTCATCTAAAGAGCGTTTTTCTGGAGAACAGACTAAAGAACATTGAAGAACCTTAAACATATCCTCACTCATATTCGGAAAAACATCAAAAAGAGAAATAGGATCTCTCATATAATCCAAAAAAATCAAATCGCTGACAGAAGGTACTTTAAAAGGGTTTTTAGAAAAAACAATATTTAAAAGACAAATCCCAAGAGCCCATATATCTACTTTAGATGCATCATAATGATATACTCCGAGAGAATGGAAGACAGGAACCTCATATTGTTCTGGTGCCATGTATCGATTACTTCCAGTACCAACATCATTAACAATCTTCTGTGTAGTCGCTAAGCCAAAATCACCAATCTTAACTGATATAGAATTATTTTCCAGATTGTGAAAAAGCAAAATATTTTCAGGCTTAAGATCTCGATGATATACACCATTTTTATGAAGAAACGAAATACCATCCACGAGTTGAAGCATAAATGAACGAATAGCTTCCGTATCCTTCGGCAATCTATTAGATATAATAGCCTCATACAAATCTCCAAGAGGATAATATTCGAGAACAATAAAAAGATATTCATTTTCAGAAAATGAAGTCTTATATGAAATAATATATTCCGAAGGAGGTAAAGTCGATAATATTTCAAATTCCGTCTTATATTCTTGAGTAGAGTGAGAAAGGACCTTAATCGCAACCTGACAATTCTGAGAATCCTGAGCTAATAAAACAATCCCATAAGAACCACGATTAAGAATTCCAATTACAGTATAACAACTATAAATTAAGTATACCTAAAAATACTAAAAAAATACATACTTTCCAAGAATATCTCCTTCCTTAAAACAAAACATTGGAGGAAATGACTCTTTTAAACAACTCATGAGACTCTAAGAAAAAATAGACAAAGACCCAAACCCGTATACTTTAAAAATTATAAATCAAAAAATACCAAAAAAAAAACAGAAACTGAAAATAAGACTTCCAATATAAATGATTCAACTGAAAACAATAACTAACTTATTTTTCTCTTTATAAAAATATCCCAATCAAAGAAACCTTATATCAATTTATATATCTTATTCGCTCAAAAATAACCCTTTTCTTAGAGAAAAAAAACGAAAAAAAAACGAATAAACAACACTTCTATGCCTTTTTATATAAATTCCTAATGTATTTAACGAATTACTGCGATTTTATTCCCAATAATAGGGATTTCTTTAAAACTATCTTTAAACACTCTTTAATCCAATATTCGTCAAAACTGGGTCGTTTTTTTTCGGACAAAAAGGAAATATAATATCTTTATGCACTTTCCTATCAAAAAAATTAGTAATTCTTGTTATTTAAACGTTCTTTACCTTTTTTTCTTAGTATCAATTTATTATATCTTTTAAGACGTTCGACTCCTTTAAAGTCGTTCCAACCCTAAACTATTAACCCTACAAAAAGAAATATTACTATAAAGAGCAACCCTAAGGGCAACCCTAAGGGCAACCCTAAGAAGAACCCTAAGAAGAACCCTAACCCTACAGTCGCAGCAACAACCCTAACCCCAAACACCCTTATCCCTAACCCTACAACGACACACCTAACCCTACAAATACACGCTAACCCCAAACCCGACACCTAACCCTACATTCCTATTATAACCCTACATATAACTACACCCAACGGATTCAAGCCTGGGATTATCCTGCTTCGTGAAACACGCGTTAGTGTCGCGGGAAACGCGAAATCATATTTCTGTATAGAAAAAGGGGTTAGCGTAAGAATGGAGAGGAGAAAAAGGAGTAAAAAAAGGAAAAGAATAAGTCTAGAAAGGAAAGATTTAATATAATTAACATTTGTTTTTAATTTTATTAACAGATATTTTAAAGAATCAATTGGATATTTAAAGACAGGGGAAAGTCGTGCAAAAGTGGTGAGGAATACGACGCGCATATAGAACGCATATATAACGCATATATTACGCATACAACACGCATACAACACGCATATAAGAGATAAATAAGGTGTATATAGGAAAATATCAGGGATAAACGCGTTATTAATAGCAGGATGCCTTTAATATTATGATGAAAAATACATTGCATACACCAAATACAAATGTAATACGCATATATAAGGGGAAATAAGGTTTTAATATAATATATAGTTAGAGGAGATTGGGTTATGTACACCACAATCAATTGATGAGGTGATACGGGTAGTTGAAAACGCAATTCAAATTGGACTTGAAGCGGAGCCTTTATCAGTATATTTTATTTTATACGATAATTATTATTTATGGAGTAATAATAATTAGAATATTTTCGATCCATTGCCTAGTTATGTTCCTTCACAAAAAATATCGATGTTACCTCCGGCATATACACCGCCATCACCGCCGCTTACGATAAAATGTTCGAATTCCGCATCAGTATCAAGTGTTCCATCAGAAGCCTTAACATCTACGAATTCATTAGCTACATTATCGGAAATTTTAAATCATTGGTGGACGACGGAAAAGATATATATAATAGAGCTTTCTGTTTTTCAGGAATTGCTTTTACGGGGAGCACTTATGTCACAATTAGATTTATCATCGTTAGAAATCATATCACGTTGTATCAGTATTTTTATTACGGCTAGCAGCTCTATTATTAATGTATATTTTTATTATTTATGATAGAAAAAGACTTATATGTGAAACAGACGTTTGAAATGTATATTCCGCAGCATTTTCTTCATAAAACATTGATGAATACTATTCCAATGTTTGTAGGAAGCTCCTAAATATTTAAATACAAGAAGTTAACATGTTAAAGACAGATACGATATTAGAATCATTCGAATTATATATATCGGTGTATACATTAAAGCTAGATGATCAATTTTTAAGCCCGGATAATCATAAATGGTTAACTATTGCATTGTGCAATTGCGGAATTTTACAATCTACAAGTACTAAAAAATGTCAATGGCTTTTAAGCAGTCCTTTACATAGAGTAAAAGTATATACGCGGATTTTTCGAAAATTTCTTCGTGCTTTAGCAGATACAGATGATGAATTAAGTGAACAATTTTCATATGCACATCAATGCTTCCATTTATTACTTTCCAAAGCACGAGGGCATATTAAAACTATCAGGGAGGAAATAGGAAAAACGCCTTCTGCACCTAATAATATGGATATGCTACATAATTTAACCTGTAGTGTTCGTCAAGTTGAAAAAGAATTGGATGTTAGCAGAATGAGGGATTTATTTACGCTTGAATCAAAGGTAACATTTATTTCATTTTTTTTTTTTTTAATATTATCTTATCATTTAAGAAATATATCTTGAACCTTCAACCTCCTCAACTTCCATTTGTTCGTTCTGTAATTGCTCGATCAAATTTCTTTCTTAAGATGGTTCACAGTATTACGGGGGAGGTTATTCAAAAATACATTGAACTTGTTCTTTTAACCGATATTGTATTATTTTTGGACATAGAAATTCCTAAATTCAAATTTCTTATGTTCCAGCCTTTTCTAACCAGGATATTTAAAGTGATTGAAACAGATGATGAGCAAACTTTTATGCTTTCAATTTATGAACGCGAACAGATGTATTTGACCGCACTTAGCAAGAAACTCAAGAAACTATGGATAAATTTGCTTTCATCTAGTCGCGCAGTCCAAAATACCGATTATTCAACATTAAAACCATCACCAATAGATGACCATGTTGCTTCAAAAGATATGGGAAAATCTCCTATCATTTCTGATGAAATGAATAATGGTTTGTCATTTGATTTAACACCATATAAAAAAATACATTTACCATCACGATCATTAAAATCTCAAAATCAAGATAAATCCCATACTAAAAATCAATTATCTGTAGCATCAGAAAAGGAGAATCATATCATCGAGAATGCAGAATCGAAGGGTATCAATACAAAAGAAAGTAATTATCAATCAATACCTGCATGTCAACCACACCTCAATGCGTATAATGTTATTGCAACTCATCAAAACAAATCTGAGCCAATTACTCCTAAATCAGCAGAATATATGCAAAAAACAACGTCTAGGCCTGCCGTTAATCAATCGAGTTTAAATACGCATTTATTTCCTCAGCCTCCAGATCGCACATCAAATGGCGTATTTTCTTTTTCTGATAAAAATAACCGACCAAACAATTATTCAGGTTCATATTTATTTTCAAGAGCGTCGAAAATAAGACTCGAAACATTACCAGAAGAAAATGAATCCTTCACAGATATTTCCAAATCCCCAGATATTAATAATAGCAAATCTAATGAACAGGAATCTTCGGAGCACAGTACATGCTCTGCAGAGTCAAGGTCGGATTCTATTTCAGAAGCAACAACATCATATGCTACTAATGAAGATAATTCGATTTCATCATCCAAGTCTTCTAATTCAAATGTGGATTCAAAAGAAAATGGAATTAAGAAGTTATCATTATCATCTTATAAAAATGCTACGGCTCACTCAGTCACTGATTCTGATGCTTCTATTTATTCAAAATCAACTCAAAGCTCAGGAAAAACCAAGACTGAATCAGATACGGCTTCATCTGTAGGAGAACAAGCATCCTCGGATAATGGTTTAAATAAATCTCAAACTTCAACAGTGCCACAACTTCCTATGCCAGATTTGGGAAGAATATCATTGACTTCTATGATATTTAACGATTCCATCTTAGGACTTTTGTATTCAGATCCTAATGCAGCAGAAACATCTGAAGCTTTATCAAATAAAAATGGTTCGGGTCATACTGAGATCCTATATAGAAACAGTAAATTAATTAATCAATTACCTTCATCGCTTTCATCTGAAAATAGTGAAATACTATTTTGCGAGAAGGCAGTTGTATTCTTTTGGGATTCTACATTTTGGAGAAATGTTTTCGATATTGAACAAAAAGTGTTCCTTATAATCAAATATACATGCACAACGGATATGTTCACGTTAGAGATTTGCAATTTATCTTCTCAAGAAGTTATTGTTTGTGGAGAATTACAAAGGTATTCTACAATAGTAAGACAGTCCAAACGAGAAGTAAGCATAGGTAAGGCTTTAGTCTTTATATTCAAGTTAATTAATGTTTTGAAGCATGTTTTATACAAGATCGAATTTCATATATTTTGTTGCAATTTAAAAATGATAATAATGCAGATCTTTTTTATATCGTTTCATATAGAATCATTAATCGTGATAATCCTTGGGTATTGCAAATTTTTAAAAATCATGAGTCTAGAAAAAATTATGAACATAATTCCGAAAATCCTCCATTAAATACGACATCTGAGCCTGCGGATTCTTCAAAGGTTTCTAATAAAAAAGCCGGTTTGATATTGAACAAAAGTAAAGCAAAAGTGTTTGTTTATACAGATTCAGAACAATGGAAGTACATTGGTTCTGGCATTCTTTGGATTACAACGTTGAATTCTGATTCTAAGAAGAATGTTTTGATCGCTAAAAAAACTAATCAGCCAAACAAATCATCAACCATTTTAAATGGCGTTGTTTCTAAATCAGACTGTCAACAATCTGGTAAATCCAGTATTTTTATGAGATGCTTTGACGAATTGTCTAATAAAACAATATCTTATATTATAAAGGTTGTTTCATCCTATCTATTTTTTCACCGCTTATCTCTATAGGTAAAAAATGAAAAACAAGCCAAGTCCATTATCAATGTTTTAAATACTTAATTCATTGTATCATAAATTTTCATTTTACCTTTTTTTATTTATTTTTAAAAGGTAAACATAATTATAAATATTTATAGGGAATTTTTAAAACTGCAATAAACAAATTTTAAGCAGAAGGTTTCTTTAAATCTGTTAAATGGAAATATCAATTTTATTTTTTTATTTTAACATTATGCATATCAAGACTGATTAAAAACCATTTAAAAATTATATACAAGTGGCGTTTTCAAAGAACTACTCGTTGAAGAACAAGGTCTTTTTATACTCTCATACGCCATTTATGATAAGCTCAATGACTTAGTTATTTAGGCACAGCAAAACAAAGTTAATATGACGCAGATTAACTTCAAGATCAATATCTATTTATACTGAGTCATCATTGCTTGGTCTTTTAACTTATTTTATCGGTCTGAGAGAGCATAGACTATGCATATTGCCTAATTTTTTTTGGTTAGCTTTCATACTTAACAAGTGTAAGGTTGTATCATGTCGAAAATTCTAAATATTCGAGATAGTTTATATACTATACCTTTATATATGTAAACATTATATTAGCACATTTCTGGATAGAAATTGAAATATGAGTTTTATAAACAAATTTATTTATCATTAAAAATACATATGTTTTTTTTTACTAACCAATCACCTATCTATTATATAACCATGTAAAAGTATTAACCTTAAGATTATACACTATCAATATAATACCTTGAACCCCTATGATATTTTTTATAACAATCAATGAATGATTATATAAATATAAGTCGTAATTTAGAGATCATAATCAAACGGTCAATAATATTCAAACACCTAAAATATGAATAAAGATGATATACTAAGTTGTAATTCCTCCATTAACAGTAGCCTGATTGTGTGAACAAGGCGGGTGAACATTTTGATCCGTATTATGTCCTGAAACTTCTCCATACACAGGAAAACTAGAATTCAAACTATCTTGAAGAGTTGGCATTTGTACAGGAAAGGCAAGCATCTCTGGAGAACACTGATTATCAAAGCGATAATAACCAAAGGATGGATCCCATGTGGGATGAATAGAACCATTAGAAATACCTTCAGTAAAATGATAGAATCTATTCATTGAGTCTTGATGTGAAAAAGAATGCCCTGGCAATGATATAGATGCTTGCATAGAGGTTCCTGGGCCATGAATAAATGTAGGAACAAATGCTCCCCAATGTGATAAAAAAGGAGGAGAAACATTGTTTCCTTTAACATGCTGCTGCTGAGGAGATAAATTATCCTGATTTAAAGAATTTGACGTTATATTTTGAGGAGGAACACTCATTCCTCCGGTAAAATAATAAAACGGCGAAGGTATAATATTAGGATTCTGATGAATATTCATCATTGCATGCTGATTAGCATATCCCGAAGTAGAAGAGTTTGAATTAATGTGATTTGTTAATCCGACAGGAGTGCCTGGATATGGAACTTGAATATTTCCTGAATATCCGTTTTGAGTATTGATTGCAGAAGGTTGGTTCAAAGATGTAGTTGCAGCCAATGCAGCTCTATAAGCTGCCATAAAAGCTTCATGCGATCGCTTGATAATTAGAAAAAAATAGAGATGAATAAAATGAATTACCATGGAAAATGCCTGATTCGTCACTTCTGGATAATAACCATGTATACCAGAATTATCTTGCCCATAAATAGAGCCTCTATTCGTGAGAGACAAAGAATCATTTGACCTGGAGCGCAATCTCGGAATAAATGGGTTTGAAAGGGGAAATTTACAAGTAAATTGAGATTGAGGACTAATAGAAGGTAGTAACGGTCTTGAATCATATGTAGATAAATCAGTTTTATCATACAATTCGCGAAACTGTACTCTAATTACTCTATCAAGGAAATTACTGTTATTCTATAAAGAGTCAAGTTAAACCCCGCCAATAAAACAAAATTAATACCTCATTTTCAACAGCAGCAGATGCACTAGTCTTAAAAAATCAACATCTTTTCAAATATTTATCAATCTACTTACAGCTGACTCAAATTGTAAAAATGCAAAAGCAGTTCGATTAGAATTAGGTTTATTAACAAGACTACAATCAACAATTTCGCCGTATTTCTTAAACCTATTTAAAAGAGATTCCCGAGTCACTAAAGATGGATTTAACTGTCCTACAAAAATGGAAGTTTTATCAATAGGAATCATTGGTATTTGCGAAGCATTTTGATCAAGGTTCTGAGCCCATTCAACAATCCAATTCCCATTACGACGAAGATTCTAGCAATACATATTAAGTAAGAGTTATTCGTAACGAAAAATATTACACTAAACGCTTGAATTGCATCATCTCTAAAAGCAAAACGAGCAAAACAACATTTCCCCATATCGTTACGAAGCATTTGATTAGAACTAGAAGGAATTACGATATCTTCAATTTCGCCATATGGTTCAAGCAAATTTTTAACATCCTTAAATGAATCAAAAAAAAAAATATTAATTATAAAAGAAAGATAAAACCTGTTCTTCTAATGATTGTCCAATTCGAGAAATATAAAGTGTACGATTAACACGTGCTTTTTCTACACGAATGTGTCGCCCATCAATAATTGTATTATGAGCTTCGCGCAAAGCTCTCTTTGCATCTTCGAAATTCTTTTTTTCTATATCAGTATGGATCTAAGGAGAAAACGGTGAATCCTTACTTCAAATTGTACAAAAGAATACGGTCGTTGCATCCAATCCTTTAATACTTTTACATTAAGCAAATTGCCCCACTAAGAACTCGAATTAATGGTTTTTTCATTGCTGTCCTTGAATAATATTTACCTTGCGAAAATGATTTGTAACAGATGCACATAATTGTTCGTCTGTACGTGATGATGATAAACTAATCATTATATTAACCGAATGATGCCTTATCAATCTTTCAAAAAAAACCTAGCAACAAACAAACAAGCTGCTGGACGTCCTCGATTTTCAGTTAATTCACCTACTTTCTTGGCAGGATATATAGTTTCATGAGAAAACATCCTATCTTTTATCAAAGGAGATGATGTTTTATTTTCCCCCGGTTTAACTAATACACTTCCTTCATATGGAAGGACCTTTTTTATACCCTCTTCATTCAATTCTTTACATGATAATGATGAAATATCAGGGATAGAAAAATTCGCATCACCATCTGAATATTCTGGATTCACTTTTTCAAAATATACCGCTGACATTTTCGGTACATATTTATCATTATTTGATAACTCCTGATCTTTTTGCGTAAATACCAATGGAGAAGATACATCCTCTGACGGAATAACACAGACATCTTTATCATCCCGGCTATAAAAATTAAGAGGCGACGTATTATCTGTATTATTGCCAGAATCCCGATTAGTAAATGGTGTAATTGGTGTATTAGGAACATCAGCAAGAAACGTATCCAACAATTTAGGTGATGGTGGTAGCGAATTCGACGATGCTGTACATGAACCCGGTTCCAACAAAGGTGACGTACCCGGCTTCATCCTATCCATAACCCCCAAATACCCACTGATAAATAATTCGGAATTTTCACTCCTCTATTCAATTCTATAGTTTACAACTAGCTTCACACACAATATTACTATATTTCCCGGCTCGATCCCCCCGTTTTACTCTGCAACTTCATTCCTTCAATACGTTTTCTATTTCATCCCTTTCTTCCAATAACCAAATACTTTTTACCCATAAATTTATCTGATAAAAAGGAGTCCTCCTGCTTTTTTCAACTCATACTCGTTTTTATATATGATTATTAAACGGGATGCCTTCCATAAAAAGATGCCCCTAAAATACCCTCCTTTTATACCATATCTATCTTTCTTTCACTCTTCATCATACCCTCTCCCATTCATACAAACTTATCCCCCTGCTTTCAAAATAATCCCTTGATCTTGATATAAAATCCCGGGATCCTTCTATTATTATCTGGTTCTTAACCTCTTTAGAAACCTTCTTAACTTCATTCAACCCTAATATCCATTTAACCCATGTCATAAACCTTAATATCCGATCCTTTAAAGGATCTCATTAGACACGGATTTATACCCCTCTTGATCCCTTTAAAAACGGCCTCTTATGAATATTAAGAAATCTTGAGAACCCGTTAGATAATGATTAACTGGTGCTTAACAAATGTTAAGAATTTAGAAAAACTAATAAAAATAAATAAAATGATTGAGAAACCCGTTAAGAATAAATAAAATGCCCGAATAACCTGATTAATCGAGCTGATGAAGCAAGTTGAGATGATATAAAAATAGATAGAAATAAGTAGAAATAAGTAGAAAATAAGTAGAAAATAAGTAGAAATGCAATATTTATGTGTTTTTTTGAATGAAACCTAGAATTATCCAAAATCTTATCTTTTAAGAAGAAATAAAGTGTTTTTAACAAGAATTCAGCCTGCCAAAAACCTTTTGGCAATCAATTTGGTTTTTTTTGGTTTTTATTGTATTGATGAATCCTGCACGTGTATCCAGCACGTATCTATAACGCGTATCCACGACGCATATAAGACGCATATATTGCGCATATAGCCCGCATATAGCCCGCATACAACAAAGAAATAAGGCAGATATAGCAGATATTTGCATGAAACAAGAACCCTTTACAAGCTTGAGCTTCCCTTTAGAACGTTACTCCTATGCCACACAAAAAGACGAAACATCACCCAAACACTCCCCATCCAGCATTCAATGGCTTCATTATCCTCACAGAGACCTTGAGATTCAGTTTGAAATGAACAACATTAGTGGACATGATGAAGTCACCATGAAGGTGATCCGTGGTGCTATCATCTTTGTATTTTTATACAAAAATATAGTTAAAAAAGGGTAAATTTTGATAGGAACAATTGAACATTACTCGTTTATCACGACTTAAAATCCCCCTGTTTCAATCAGAAAATGGCCCTCAACAGTCAGGCATTATTATTATTACACGGTTTTTATTATATATTAATCTTTATAAAACATCCTGATACAAGGTTATTAGGGCGCCATGTATTGGTATCAAATGGTACAATGATGTATCAAGAGTAGGAATTATATCTATTCTAAAAAACAAACATTTATACAAGTAGAAAATCTCTAGGTTTCAAATGAAGTTTTCTACGGATGATATCTTTCATTCAGTTCGAGGTATACTTGAACAGCATGCAGGAAAGATAAGGAATGCGATTGACACTCGTTCTTTAGAACAAGTATCAATTGAGCTTCAAAAATACGAAAAATCATTAAACCATGTAAAACCATGGGATCAAGGGGAAATAGAGGAACCTTTAGCAAAAAAAATGTATGAAGGATATACGTCAATGGAACAAGAACCAGTATCAAGTCTGGCAGATCTTAGATTTCCAACGCCTTCAAATACAAACAAATTTTTATATTTAGATACAACTTATAAAAATCAAAATGAATGGGTATCAAATATGAACAACTTAACAAAAATGACAAAGGAAAATATTCATTATAAATCTAATTTAACTACAGAGCTAATCGAGAAAAAGAAACCTAGAAAATCGTCTACTTGCAAGACAAAAAAAAATACAAATAATTTAAAAGAAGAACCAGTTACTGATCATACAAATTTATCAATAAAAACGGTGATTGATAATAAAAAAACGCTGGATACAAAAAAATTACCAACACCTCCAAGTACTGCTCCTTACGAATCTACTTTATCACTTTCACAAGAAAATACAGATACCCTAGAAGAAATGATTATTTCCTATATTAATGATCATCACTTTTTACAATTGGTAAGTGGAATCATTTCATTTTAATTTATTTTATTTCTTTTTTTTTTCTTTACTTATATATATATTTATAGATTAAGAAAGTGGATACTATATGGAAGAAATTGGGATTTACAATCTAAATATATATAATTTTTATAGGTTAATACATTATTATTTAGATTACAGAATATCCTATAGTTTAACTCTGACCCGACGTCGAACCCTAACCCTACGCAGAACCCTAACCTGACGTTAACCCTAACCCTATCTATTCTCTGCACTCCACCCTCTACTCTCTCCTTTTACTCTCTTCTTTCCTCCCTTAATAACCCTTCTTAATAACCCTAACCCTGACGCACACTTCAGACTAAACTTTAACCCTAACCCTAAGAAGTAACCCTAACTTCAACGCCACCCTAACTTCAACTCCACCCTAACCCTAACCCTTTTATTAACTCCTTATTAAACTCCTTAACATCTCTCCACATAACCCTAACCACAGCCCAACCCTAACACAACTACAACCCAACCCTAACCCCAACTCCAACCTTTTATTTTTTACTTCTTTTTTTCCACTTCTTTTACTTCTTCTTTTCAGATCCTTTTTATTTATTTTTCAAAATTGAGCTGTTTATAAAATAATAACCGGATCAATTTTGAAAAATAAATAAAAAGTCCCGAAGGACGAATTCAAAAATGATGCATCCGAGACAAGACGAATCCTGTTCGCAGCGGAGAACTTAACGCTGTGCAATGTTAAGTCCATCCACAAGATATCAGCACTTCTTGAGCTGCCAATATCGATGCCAGGTAAGTATGAACTATAATTTTCTCTTCCCGCCATTATATATCCTTTTAATTTTAAACTCCGATGTTAATACCTTGTATAAACTAACTCTATAAGTAAAGAAAAAAAAAAGAAATAAAATAAAAAACAAACAAAATTTTTTATTTATTATCATTATTTTATTTATTATCATTATTATCTTTATTTTATATTTTCTTTTTTTATTTCTCATTTCATAGAAGCACACACATATATATAATAATATTAATTACTCTTCACTCTTCACTCTTCTCTCTCTACTTCACTCTACTTTTATATAATATTTATATTATTCTACAAAAGTACAAGTACATTATATATATTAATACGTTATACATTAGTCGCACGTTAAACATATTTGTACATTATACTTGTGTATACATAAGCTTTATACTTCTACCTATACTTATACTTCTACCTATACTTTATATCTATACATTTATATATACTTGCACTTCTTGCACTTCTACTTGCACTTCTACATCTGCTTATGTATGTACATACATTATACGTACATACATTATACTTATATTAACGTACACACTATACTTCGTACGCTATACTCGTACGCTATATTATACCATATATAATAGACATGAGTACACATATGAGTACACATATATGAGTACACTTATACAGACGTTATACGGACGTTATAGACGCATTGTACACGCATTATATACGCATACATTGTACATACTACACATACATACTACACATTATATAACTTCGCACTATACACACATTAATACTTCTTATATACTCCTTATTACACCCTAACCCTAACCTTCCCCTAACCCGAAGCTTCTTCTATACAACCTAACCCTAACCCCCGGACGCGCCAGCATCCTAACCCTAACAACACCCTCAAACCTAAACACAACCCTAACAACCCTAAAACACAAACCCTAACCCCTGACTTTAACCTAACCCCTAACTTTAACCTAACCCCAACTTTAAACCTAAAAATTTCTACTTTTTTTGAACCAAATTCTTAAAATACCCGTCGTTATTCTTTTTATTCTATTCAATTATATTAATTATTATTAAAATAAACAGGTTTATATAATAATTATTAGTTTTTACATTGGTAATTGTTATTAATTACATAATAAAAGTGCTAAAAATAAGATTAATTAAAGGTTATAATAATTATAAGAAATAATTATAAGAATAATTCTAAGTATTATAAATATTATATAAGAATTATAAAAATAATAAGGATTTATACAAGGATTATAAGGATTTATATAAGGATTATATAAGAATTATATAAGGGCTATATAAGGGCTATAATAATTATAAGGGTTATAAAGATTCTGAAATTTTCAAGAGTTACAAAAAATCATTAAAATTTAAAAATGAATAAAATACAGAAAAAAGTAGTAAAACATTATTTTTGGATTGTATTATTGTTATTATTTGCATTACCAAGAAGTGGAAGGAGTCAAAAAGAAGAATCATATGGAACGGGTATGATGGAGGAAAAGAAATAATATCTTTTCTTATTACATTATTAAAATGTGATTTTTGATGATATTCAGTCATTGGAATTGATTTAGGAACAACATATTCATGTGTTGGAGTCATGCAATCAGGACGGGTAGAAATTCTAGCAAATGATCAAGGAAATAGGATTACGCCGTCATATGTAGCGTTTACGAATGAAGAAAGACTTGTAGGAGATGCGGCGAAAAATCAAGCACCAGCGAATCCGTTAAATACGATATTTGATGTTAAACGATTAATTGGACGACGATTTGATGAAGCCGATGTTCAATCGGATATTAAGAATTTTCCATTTAAGGTGAATCATCATGAGGGTAAACCTCATGTAGAAGTGAATATTGCGGGGGAAAAGAAAACATTTACGCCGGAAGAAATATCGGCTATGGTACTTCGTAAAATGAAAGAAATAGCAGAATCGTATTTAGGACGAACAGTGACACACGCAGTGGTGACGGTTCCGGCATATTTTAATGATGCACAACGGCAAGCTACCAAAGTATAAGAATAACAAATCGATAAAACAAGATGTTTGTGTATTAATGATATTTTTTTAGGATGCAGGTACAATTGCGGGACTTAATGTGTTGCGTATTGTTAATGAGCCGACGGCGGCAGCAATTGCATATGGATTAGATAAGAAAGAAGGAGAACGTCTTATTATTGTGTATGATTTAGGAGGAGGTACGTTTGATGTATCACTTTTATCGATTGAAGATGGGGTATTCGAGGTGATTGCGACGGCAGGAGATACACATTTAGGAGGGGAAGATTTTGATCATCAAGTGATGGCACATTTTAAAACGTTATTTCATCAAAAACATGGAGTTAGACTTGATAGTGATCCAAAAGCCTTAGGAAAGCTTAAACGAGAAGTAGAAAAGGCTAAACGAACGTTATCATCACAAATGTCAGCAAGAGTTGAGATAGAATCATTATATCAGGGTATTGATTTTTCAGAAACATTAACACGTGCAAAATTTGAAGAAATCAATATGCACTTGTTCAAAAAAACAATGAAACCGGTTGAACAAGTTTTAAAAGATGGGAATGTAAAGAAATCAGACATTGATGATATTGTTTTAGTCGGAGGATCAACTCGTATTCCCAAAGTGCAACAATTATTGGAGGAATTTTTTGACGGAAAAAAAGTGTCAAAAAGTATTAATCCTGATGAAGCAGTAGCCTATGGAGCAACGGTACAAGGTGGAATTTTATCACATGAAGAAGGAGTCGAAGATATTGTATTAGTAGACGTAAATCCGTTAACACTGGGAATTGAAACAACGGGTGGAGTAATGACGAAATTGATCGCACGTAATACCGTCATTCCCACACGTAAATCTCAAATCTTTTCTACGGCAACGGATAACCAAGCAGTTGTATTGATTCAAGTGTTTGAAGGTGAACGTCCATTAACAAAAGATAACAATATGTTGGGTAAATTTGAATTAACCGGAATCCCACCAGCACCTCGTGGAGTACCTCAAATCGAAGTAACCTTTGAGATTGATGCCAATGGAGTCTTAACGGTTTCAGCAATGGATAAAGGTGCAGGTAAATCCGAGTCAATTACCATCAAGAATGATAAGGGCCGATTATCACAAGAGGAAATTGATCGTATGATTAAAGAAGCCGAACAATTTGCAGATGAAGATCGTGCACAGAAAGAAAAGATTGAAGCAAGAAATTCCTTAGAATCCTATGTTCATACGTTAAAGAATCAATTAAAGGATACTGAAGGAATGGGCGGAAAACTAAGTGAAGAAGACAAAAAGACGATTTCAGATGCCGTTGAAGAAACACTCAAGTGGTTGGAGCAAAATTCTATGACAGCAACAACTGTTGATTTTGAAGAAAAAAGAAATGCATTGTCTGACATAGTAATGCCTATTACATCTAAATTATGTATGTTTTATAATTAACGTATGAATTTATATAAGCTAATGTGTAAATTTAGACGAATCAGCTAAAGATGATACACCTCCTCATGACGAACTTTAAATGGTTTAAAAACAAAAAACATTTTACATAGTTTTTTTATGGATCAAGTTATTTAAAAACATGTATATATAAATATGAATAAATTAATTATTAAATATTTATAACTACTCGTCTTCAATAATACCTGCTGCTATGGTTTCTCCTTGTGATCGTGCAATAAACCGACCTAACTCTTTACAATGTTTAAAAGATTCCATTGCTTCAGCATGTTTACAGAATTCGATTTCAACGACAGCTGCATCAAAGCTACCAATAAATCTAATTCGATTAGAATAGAATGCTACTTTTTTTTTTCTTATTACTTAGGATCTTTTTTCTTAACTTGACCCGTTGATTTGTCAATAATTGAAATCAATTTTTTGATATTTGCATCTACATTTAATCGTCCTCTATGAATAATAAGCTTTTAATTAAAATCAATAATAGTTTTAATTGTATATAAATGTATTTACCGGTGTTCCTATAGTTAGTGGTCTAAGTAAATCAAAAGTAATAATCTTTGCACGAAATTTTGAAACAATTTGAACTGGATTTTCTAAATCACATATAATATCACCTGGCCTAAAAAATAATTAATTATTATATAAAAATATAAGTCTGGAAATAAGACTTTAAATAAGACAAATCAATATTTGATAAATTAATCAAGACTTCGTCCCCTGAAAATGCAAGATCCTGAAGATTATCATGAATATAAATAGCTAATAAAATTAGAAGATATTTAGATAACAACCAAAATATTACAGCTAATTATTCCATTTTTTTTCGAAGGCATAACAATTACTTCTTTTCCTACATTTACAATACCAGTTTCAATTCTCCCAACCACAGAAACTAAAGTGTTAGAAGACTTATAAACATCCATAATAGAGATTCGAAGAAATGTATCAAGTTGCTGACGATTAATCGATATATTTTCTAATTATAGATAAGCTTTTGGAGATAAAAATATTCGTAAAGCACCTAAAGCATCTAAGAGTGTAAAATCGGAATACCATAACTTGAGCTGAGGGTTTAAAGGAATTGTATTTGTTAAATTTT
This sequence comes from Pneumocystis carinii B80, assembly GCF_001477545.1. Lineage (NCBI taxonomy): Eukaryota > Fungi > Ascomycota > Pneumocystomycetes > Pneumocystales > Pneumocystaceae > Pneumocystis > Pneumocystis carinii. Next base: position 115,890 of record NW_017264728.1, read on the forward strand.
CACCTGTAAGTCCACTACAGGGTATAAATGAAATATTAGACTTTTGAAATCCTTTATATATAAAAAACTGAAGTATTTGTGCCATAATATCTTCATATCTTTCTTGAGACCAATTAATCTATAATGATATTAATAAAGAAAAAAATTAATGAAATATATACAGTTTCGAGTTTATTAATAGCAACAATTATTTTTTGAATGCCTAAACTACGTGCTAAAATAACATGTTCTCTGGTTTGTCCATGTGCTGTAAATCCTGATTCAAACGAACCATAAGAAGCATCTATAACTAATAGAGCTACATCTGCCTATAATTTAAATAAGACGATGTTATTAAATTGTCATAAAATACATGAGAAGCTCCTGCTATCATGTTAGGAATAAAATCTTTATGTCCAGGTGCATCTAAAATAGTATATCTACGTAAAGAAGTCTCAAAGTAATTAATACCTAAGTCCATAGTAACCCCACTTTTGACTTTTAATACAAAATACATTATATAATAATAAATATATACCGATCACGCTCCTCTGATGTTTGATCTAAAACCCATGCAAAATGAAAAGATGGTTTCCCTGATTTGCTTGCTTCTCGTTTTAATTTTTCAATAGTTTCGGCATCAACAACTTTTAAATCATATAAAAGTCTTCCTATTAATGTACTTTTCCCTGCATCTACATGTCCTAAAAAATATTAAAATCATATTAACAATAACTTCTAATCCTAAATTTACCAATAATAACAATATTAACGTTAGGCTTATTTTTTATATTAGCTGTTTTTAAATTGGATATTTTGTTTTTTGATTCCTAATAATATATAACTAAATATCAAAAATTCATTATTAATACGCTTAATTCATAAGATTCATGATAATCTGTTTCATCTTTATCCCCTTGTTCTAAGGATATGTTTAAAGTATTTAGTTTATTATGCAAATTGTCTTGATCTGATATAATTTCTGAGCAAATTGGTGATTTAACACTACTTGGAGTTTTTAATTTTTTTTCTTATATAATATTAAGCTGAATAATATAAAATGTTTACAAAATACCTTTTTTTTGAGATTTCAATGGTTTATTAGACGCTTTATTATGTGATAATTTAAGATCGTTCTCTGATGCTCCTGCAAATAAAGAAAACCTCTGATTAGCAAACTTGTAAAAATAATCAGATAATTCTAATTTTTCTCCAAAAATAGTTAATGCAAATTTAGAAGGCTTTACTTCTATATTATGTTCATTTTTTTTTAAAAAGATATTTAAAGAATTATCAATAATTTCATCCTTTTGACCCTCTTCTGAAGATTCATTCAGAAGATTTAAGTCCTTTTCAACATCACATTTTGTAAGATTTGTTTGTACATCTAATATTGTTTTAGATAAATTATTATTATTTTCACTATCATTAGCCGCTTTAAATTTCTCTCTAGTTAAATGAGATAGAAGTGAAACGGATTTCAATGATGATGATGATGATGATATAGGGTTATTTGATGATAATTTATGTTTAGAACTTGCTAAAGCTATAAGTTTTGATTGTTTTGATCCAGATATTTCTTTAGTTTCAGATGTATTTCCCTCTGAAGATATTTCATGACTAGATTGACCTATTTGTTTGTAAAAATATTATAAAATTCCTTATAACTATTTTCACTCTTTAAATTTTCCTTATTTAATGAACTATTATTATAACAAATAAAACCTTTAAAGATTTTAATAAGAAAATTGTTCTCATATATTAATATATATTCATAAAAGAATATATCTGTTGATAAAAAAAATATTATACCTTTTTTTAATGGTGTTTTATTTATATTTAACCCTTCTTTTAAATGTTTTCGCTCTAAATTTATATCAACCTTATACAAAAAAGTTCCCCTCTGTACCCATGATTCTGGAACATGCTTTATCTACATCAAAATGACAATATTTTAGTGCTTCTTGTATATCTTTTTGTTTAACATGTAAAACATCTTTTAATCGCTCTCTAACTTTAGCCGATGCCCATGTTAATTTTTCTTGACAAATATTAATCACAAAAGGCTTCCATTAACATTTTTACCAAGTTCTTCTTGTGAAAAATCTAAATCCTTAATAAAATTTATTTTATATTTTATAATTTACCTTCTAAGTCATCTGTTAAAAAGTCTAAGAATCTATTAAAAACCTTTAGAGTACTTTTTAAGAAAGATACAATACCATCTAGTTCCTGACTGAAATGAGATTTCCAAGACATAATAAGTTTTTAAAGATTTTAAGAAAAAAACCCGAAAACTTTGAATTTATTGAAAAATACACAAGATTCTATGAAAAGAAAAATTTATACTCAAAAAAAAGCAGAATTTAATTACCTGAAAATATAGAATATTATAAATCAATTAGAGATACTTGTGTTGGTGGTTCTGTTTTATCTTGTGTAAGAGTTTTTTGAGGAAAAGATAAGTTATCTGGGTTATGTTGATCATGAATTGATAAAGAGGAATCCTTAATAGAAGTAGAAGAAGGTTTAGTTGTAAAGGTATCATGTGAAAAAGCATCTGATGAATAATTTGACATGGTGGAAGAAATAATTTCCCTTGAAGGCAAAATAGAAGTTGAAGAAGCCTGTTGTGATGGTATATGAGATGAATAGAATGTAGGATTTTTTTGTTGTTGAAGTTTTTTATAATGTGAATAATATTCAGAAGGCATTGAAGAGGTCGGTGTTAATAAAGATGAATTATAACCTTGATTAAAAGGATATAAAGAACCTTTTTCATGTATAGAAGAAACATGATGTCTTGAATAAGCTGTAGATAAACGATCTTCCAATAATTTATCATAATATTTCATAACAGTTGAAAGTTTAGAATGAATATCAATTAATTTTTCTAAAAAAAAAATTAAAATTTATAAGAATTAAAAAGCTAACCAACCGTATTTACTAATAGTATTGCCTAAAGAACGAATAAGTTTCGGTTTTAATTTTACAACAGAATCATGTAATTCTTGAACATAATGATCCCTTAAAATCGATCCTATAGGTGCCATTTGAAGTCCTTGAATTAACATACAAAAAGTATTAATATTCTCTATCTCTGATGCAGTAAGTTCATGTTCAAATTTCGGCTATAATTATGTTAGTAATAATAGATAAACCGGATAATGCAACTTGAAGATCTGGAGTAATTGTTTTTACATCAGGCGTAAAATTGACTGATTTCGATTGCTCCAATTCTTTCAAGCTTAATGAAATTGCTTTTTTCAAATCTTCATCATCTGAATACTGCTTTTCATGATCTTTAGCAAGATCTTGTTGAAATCTTGACTTTTGTAATTTATTTTCTTCTAAAGACAGTTTTATAGCATATTTTAAATCACTATCATCATCTACATTCGAATATTCAGGATATTCCATTCCTGAAACATTACTACTCATAGAAATAGCCGGCGTTTGCGTTTTTTTAGAATAACAATTATCACAAACTCTAGCCGGCTCAATAATACCCATATATAAAAGAGGCCTCGATTTCGATGAACACGATTGACAAAAAACTCCCCCACAATTCCTACAATGATGTTTCCTATTCTTAAACGTAAACCTCGTCCTACAAAGCATACAAATACTAGAATCACTCCATTCAGGAGGCTATATATTCATATTAGCCATAAAAAACACATAACCCTAAAATATACTGAAAAAGAATCAATAAACGTCGCATTAAGCGGCGGTCTAGGTGGAAATTCATAACCCTGAGATCGAAGATCTTCATACACTGTACAAACATAGCCTAAATGTTCCTTTTTCTCAAATAAAACCGCCCATACTTGAATAAGCTCTAATATCCTCCTTTTAACCTCTTCTTTCATTCCATTATCATGTTCTATCGTCTTCTATACGAAAATTAAACTCCTTTCTTTTTACTCCAAAAAATATCACTTCTGCCTTCAAAAAAGACACCAAATGATCCATAAACTCCCGTGATGATATCTCTAATAAGAAATGATCTCCTCCATTCTTTACACAAAGATCTATAAGCTATATTCCCTCATCAATCATTCCATAAAATATCCTCCATTTTTCATACTTTTAAGACCTGGATTTGAACCCCTGGACTTCTATGACCCATTCTCCTTCTAAGACTCCTCATAGCGTCCTTAGCAGGTACTGATTTACTCCTAATCTTATCGCATATCTCTAGACATGATGCGAGATCTTCTGTTCCCGTTTGTATGCTCTCTGAAGTCGCTTTTTCTACGGAAAAAAAGTCAGTATATCAAAATTCTCGTCTGATTCTATATATATACTCAGTTTTACTCACCAACTAACTCATCAAACGCCCTAAACGTCCACCAACTTAGCATTTTGCTGGTCCGTGAGGTTGGAGGAGAGCAAAGGGTTACTATAGAGATCGTAACCCAGCAACGGTTGTCACAGCAACGGTTGTCGCAGAAACAGATGCTATAGCAACAAGTGTCCCGGCAACAGTCGTCGTAGCAACAGTCGTCGTAGCAACGGCGTCTCCTAAAACGGGTCTCCTAATAAGGTGCGCCCTACTAACATCCATCTAGGAAGCATCACCAGAAGAACCCTACCCGACAACGGTAACTATAGCAACGCCGTAGCAACGCCGTAGCAACCGTCACTATAGAAACATCTTCCTAGCAACCATCTCTATAACAACCATCACTATAGCAACTTCTCTATAGCAACATCTCCACGACAACCATCTCCCCGGCAACCGTCTCCCCAGCAACCTCCTAACCATCGTCACCTCCAGAACTCTCCTCATTCAAGAAAACCCAACATTCTCCATATTTCCCCAACAAATATGCATAAATTATACATAAATACGGGGAGAATCGAGGGAGAATCAGTAGAATTAAGGATATTTTAATAGGAATGCGAAAAAATGGGGTCAGAACAGGGGGAACCGGGACCAGGAGACACTCTGGAAGTATTGAGGAGAAAAGCAGCGATTACGGAAAAAAGTGCTAAATATCCTATAAAACTGTGGGTATCTACGGCGAGGAAGCTGTATGACCAGGTTTTTTTAATAGAATGCTTTTTTTTCGTGAAAAACAGGGGCTGATTGGGTCTGAAAGGCGTTTAGTTGTGAAGGGGAAATGCAGCTTGAAATGGCGTATGTAAAGTACTTAAGAGCATCGTCTATAGTGATTGAAGGTGTTTTAAATGTTTTTTTTGGGTTATTTTTAAGTCAAATAGTGATTCCTGGACATAAAGATTATGTTTCGTTTAAAAGCCGAGCAGGACCGGTTTTGAGACAATATCAGGAGCTTAAACAGGTTAATTTTGAAAGGGAGATGTTTAAAGATTCTAAAGAATCTAGGAAACATCGTCATCATTTTTTAGATTTCAAAAAATCCATCAAATTTTGAAATTAAGAGATATCGAGAAAATGACATTAGATAAGTCTAATATGATGGTTAATATGAAAGAAACGTTTCCTAATTTTTCATCTGAACATGTTTCACCTGAATTGATACAGAGAGATAAGAATTCAGGGTTGAATTATAATTTTTCTTTAAATGAAAAGATAGACTTTCCAAGAAACGATTCTATGGAAATATCAGAGATTAGACGTACTCAGAGTATAAATATGCAGGATAGTCAATTTAGACAGCCGGTACCTTGTTTCAAGGTTAGCGTTTAGTATGTATTGTAGAGATAATGAATTATATGATAGTTTTCGCCTACTAATTCAGATTTAAAGCCATCTTTTTTAGAAACTGGTAATAAGGATATGAATCCATTTACATCAGGAAATTTACTGACAGACTTAAACAAAAAACAAGTACCTTCAGATCAAATGGCTATATTCCCTAATTTTTCTTTTATTGATTCAGATACATTATACAAGTATATTATTTCTAAAGATAATAAATCTCGAATTTTATTTCTAGATATTAGACCAAGAAGCGAATTTAATAAATTTAGGATTGCTTCAGAAAATATAGTATGTATAGAACCTATTATTTTAACATTACAAGAAGAGTAAGATTTAAGTGATAGAAGGATTGATGATGATGATGATTAATTTATGCTAGTATATCAGGGGATCAATTGGAAGAATCATTAATAATATCGCCATCATTAGAACAGAAAACCTTTTCTAATAGACATAAATTTGATTTTATTGTTTACTATGATTGGGATAGTAAAAATGATAATTTAAATGGAAACATTTTTCAAAAGGAAAAGGCTCGTATATTTCATAATTTAAATAAAGCTATATATAATTATGGTGGATTTCAAAAACCATTAAAACATATACCTATGCTACTTTCTGGAGGTCTTAAGGAATGGATTAATTTTATAAAGAAAAATGATATTTTTTGCGATTTCATAATAGGAACTAATACTCATAATATAAGAGATGACTTTACGGAAAATCGGTTGCCTTTAAATCATGAATCAAATCGTTCATTTTTAAAATCAAACATTAATATTCCTAATTCATATGCACCATCTGATTATTCTTTATATAATGTTGATATAGGACTTGAAAAGAAAAACCTCAAGGATTCAGTAGAAATGACGTAAAGAAAATATCACATATATCTAGATATATTAATTTTTATATTAGGGTGTCTATGGGGAAATTTCAATCAATGTTTAAAAATAACATGAATTTAACAGATAAAAATACAGATATTTCATCAGGATCAAATGATGAATTGCATTCAAAGATAAAGGAGAAATACGTAACAATTTCATTAATTGTAATTCGTACTTATTAATATTATATTTAGCCTTCACACTTTGCCTTATCTCAACAATCATCAACAAAATTTACGCCTTATTTTGAAACAAATAATATTCATAGCTCTTTAAGAGATCATCATAGCATAGATACATATGAAAATAGGTCACAAAAAATGCCTGCTAACGATCTTAATAATTTTGAGAAAAAGGGAATTTCTCCTAATAATCCTTTTTATGATTATATCAAACCTAAGAATACCAATAATGAGTTTCCTCAATATTCAACATCCAGAGAATATAATTCATTGGATAGTTACAAGTTTAAGCAACATTCGTTATCTGATACAAGTGCAATTACTACAAAGCCTCAAGCACTTACATCTCAGATTTATAATACAGAACAGTTTTGTATTCGTGGAATTATAGGTGCTACAGGATTGACAAATTTGGGTAATACATGTTATATGAATGCTATTATACAGTGTTTAAATAGTACTATTCCTTTTGTAAGATATTATAGAGGTATATTGTTTATCTTCATTTTTATGTTTAAAATATTTCATAGATGGGAGTTATAAAAAACATATTAATTTCAATAATCCTTTAGGATATAAAGGAGAGCTTGTTCAAACATTTGCACGGTTAATTACATATCTTTGGGATAATGAGCATACATATGTATCTCCACTTTTTTTTAAGGTTAGAAAGATTATTTTTTACATTTTTTTTTTTAAATTTAAAAAGAATGTTGTTGGACGTCTTAAAGAACAATTTCGTGACAATGATCAGCAGGATTCTCAGGAATTTTTGGCCTTTCTTTTAGATGGACTTCATGAAGAATTAAATATTGCAGCCGGACAACTAAAACCAAAAGAATTAACACCAGAAGAAGAATTGAAAATAGAAAACATGCCTGATAAGATTGCTTCAAGTATTGAATGGCAAAGATATGTTCGTCTAAATAATAGCATTGTTGTTTCTCTTTTTCAAGGACAATTGCAAAGTAGATTAAAATGTCTAACATGTGACTTTCAATCCACCACATATAATCCTTTTACATATCTTTCACTGCCAATACCACTTACGCAAACCAAAACCTCAACTTTATATGAATGTCTTCAATTTTTTGTTCAAAAAGTAAAATAATCTATCTATCTATCTATCTATTTTTCTAATATTAATTAAAATAGGAATATCTTAAGGATAAAGAACAATGGTATTTCTTCTTCTAAATGAATAGTGTTTTTTTTTTTTTAAATAATCATAGGTATTGCTCAAAATGCAGAAAACCAAGAGATGCTACTAAAACTTTAACCATATCCAAAATTCCGCAAATACTTTTAATACATCTTAAACGGTTTCAAACATGTGGACATTGGAAAGACAAAATTAACACTAAAATCGACTTTTTAATTAATAATTTTGATCTTACTGACTTTTTACTCGATAGCACACAATCTCTTTCTGATCCACTTAATCATGGACAATATCTTTATCATTTATACGCCGTTACAAATCACTATGGAAATCTAGACGGAGGACATTGTAAGGATACTTTCTATCCTTTTATCTTACTTATATAATAGATACTGCAATGGTAAAAAACAGCTTTACAAATTCATGGAACTTGTTTGATGATCGTCGAGTGGTTTATTGTAATGAACGGGACGTTGTTGTAAGTATTTAAAGCTTTATATTTACAATTTATTTATCTATCATCTAGTCATCTGCTGCTTATATCTTATTTTACATAAGAAATAATGTTATATGATTTACATTATGACACATCTTTAAAAACAAATACATAATGATTCATAACATATTTTAATTAGGATAACACATATTTTTATTGAAACTGGGTCCGGTTCAACCTGTTTCTACTTGTTCCGAGTGGTTCATAACCCTATCGACTTTTTACCGACATCATTCATATTCATTATTTTTATCTGTTTATACAAGTTTCAGAATGGCATCTGAACAGAGGAAGCTTTTAGAGGTTGGGTCATATGAGTTTTATATATATTTATGTATTTATTTATTTTAGCAACTTATGGGCTCAGATATGATGGGTTCTTCACATCAACAAACTATGTCTTTTACGAGTCCAAAAGTTTGTAGAAGTTTTCTTTGTGGAGATTGTCCTCATGATATGTTTACGTATGTTTTATTATATATTTTATCATAAATCGTATTTAATTTTTATAGAAATACAGTATTTATCATTTATTTTTTTTTTTGAAGTATATTGATGGGATATTTCCTTATAGAAAATGGATCTTGGGCCCTGTTCTAAAATCCATTCAGATAAGCTGAAGGCAGATTATCAGAAAGCACGTTTAAAGAAGGATTATGGGTTTGAATATGACTATTTAAGGGATTTGAACAAATATATTGATGATTGTAATCGTCGTATTGATTCAGCACAAAAGAGATTAGAGAAAACACCGGAGGAATTGGCTAAAGCAAGTCAGCTGGTCATTTTTTTGCCATGAAAAATATTTTTATTAAGTTTTTATAGGCTAGAGATATGGCAGAACTTGAAAAAATTATTGATACAGCATTAGAAGAAGTAGGGGTTTTAGGTGCTTGATATTATATTTTTCTGATGTTTTTTTTATTTAATTTAATACTAGGTGAGCAAGGGGAGGTGATGCGTGCAGTAGAGGAGTATCATAAAGTGGAAAAATATAAAATTGACAGATCAGAACGAGAAGTATGTTTTTATCCGTTAAAAATTAGGGCTAAATGTTGTAAAGAAAGAGTTAAAATCAATATCTACCAATAGTGGATCATTAGGACATCAGAAACTTCAAGTTTGTGACGTTTGCGGGGCATATTTATCTCGATTAGACAATGATAGACGGTTGGCAGATCATTTTGGAGGGAAAGTAAGTAAAACTATCGTTTGATATGAGAAAACTCAATGGAATAGCTTCATATGGGATATAGCAAAATGAGGACTCTTGTAATTGAGTTAAAGAAAGAGTTAGATTCAAAAAAAAATAATGAAAGTAATTATAATCCATCAGATGGATTAGAACAAAACGGACAGAGTTATTCTTCAAGAAATTCTAAAGGAAGGAGTCGAAATTATAAAAAAGGGAATTTTGATGATAAATATCGTAGCTAAAAGGTTTTATTATTTTAAATTTTACAATTTAAAACATGAATTATAGTTAAAATATGTAAATAAGTATCTAGGAAATTATACCATAGCATTGATTGATTTAAAAATTAATTATGAAGAAAGCTTAGTGGCTATTTTTAATAACAATTTTAATTTATAATCTAACCAGAAATAATATGAAAAAAAGTATAACAAGCTTTTTTAAAATTAACTTCTTTATTGTAATTCACTGGCTTATTTAAACTTGAGAAGAATATCAAGAAATATGAGGTATTTTGTATAAAACTGATCAAATCATTATTTTATTAGAGATATATAGAATCTTTTGAATTTTTTTTTATATAAATTCATTATTGTATTTGTTTCTTAATATCATCTACTCTGGATCTTTTAAAGAATCATTTATTTATTGATATTTCTCAAGAAAAAACATCTTGATTCAGTTATTAGTTAGAAATATTAATGAAATCATAAAATCAATAACAATTATTAAGAAATATATTTTATCTATCCATGAAAACATTCTAATTTCTTTGATTATTAAGAAATATGTCTAGACACAGACAAAAAAGTATTCCAAAGATGTATATTGACGACTGTATGAATTGTATATTTTATTTCCATACATCTGTAGTAGAAATAATTGAATCGTCATAGAAAAGGACATTTTTGTCATGGACATCATCCTTATGAAGTACATCCTTCTGATAACTAATAGGATTCCGTTGTATTTCTTTAGGCTCATCAATTGACCATGGAGAAGTATGAAAAGATAAGGTATCGGAGTCGGTAAAAAAATTAGACGGCTGAAAGGAACTAAATGTTAATGAATCGCTATCCCATTGTTTAGAAGAAGAATCTTTATCAGGAGTTGGAAATATTTTCGGTGCATCTGTTGCAAAGCTTTTAATAAATGGACTTTCTGAATCAAAAACTTTATCATTTGATGATATTCCTTTGGAATAACTTGGGTTTCGGCTTGTTCTTGATGTTTTGTCTTTCATTGCAGTGATATCATGAGATGCAGAAACAGAAGGAAATTTTTGCGTATTCAATAAATAAGATACTGCAGGATTTGAGAATTGATGTGAAGATTCAGAAGAAGAAGTATGAAATATTTTTTGTTCATCAGAAATACCAAGATCCTGGAGGCTTTTAGAAATATCCTTAGAATTATCCAACAATAATGACTCATGTTTAGACGTTTGTTGATCTTCAGGTAAACATGTATCTTTTACCAAAGATTTAGACAAAATATTTGGTTGAGACGTAGATGTCGTTGAATAAAGAGACAGAATTGATGTTTTAAGATTAGCTCTTGATGATTTTTCATGCGTATTAGACGATTGTGACTCATGAAATTCTAAAATATTGGAATGATTCTTTAAATTTGATTTAAATAAAGGTTCTTTTGATTTAATAGGATTTTGTCGAGATAGATTTTGATGATGATGATGATGATGATGGTGATGCAATGGCGCTTCTTTTTTCTCAGAAAAAGGAAATAAATTACCCAATATTTGATGTTCTTTCGTATACACCTGCTTTGCAGCCTTAGATGCTACAGAAGAAGCCGAATTTTTGTCTAAAACATGGCTCGAAACAATATTATGAATCTAACCATAGTCGTTATTAAATATTAACCCTCCATCTTATCAACTCACAATTTCATTATCAGTACATTCGTCAAATGTAGATGGATCAGGAATAGGCCCATCCATAACCCATCTTTTCGTCTCATACTTGGTTCTTATATAATTGTCAATCTTACTGATACAATATTATGACAAAAATATACATAAAAAACTTATTCTACCTTTCTGATGGAATATGACCTGGAATCAGCTTCGCCTCCCAATACCTAAAAATAATTAAACCTTAATATAAAACCCCCTCATTCATCACTTATTTGCACGTTCATTTCCCCAGCGTATCATATTTTCTAGCTGCTCATTCGTCCATGAATCAAGGTCTACTGACTTGACTATAAATATACTCTTAATCATATAACCCAAAAAAAAAATGTATAAAAATCCTTCTTTACCTCTGCTAATATGAGTACCCATACTCCTATGTATTCCAGAGCATCTTTATCATATCAATTAGCTTTAATCTTTCATAAATCACTTTTGTTGTTGTTTTTTTACCTGATACACAAAAAAATCCCCAAAGACCAGCTCGCCCACCTGGGATGATCATTCCTCTTACAATCCGAGCAGTATCTAACATAAATATCAATATTATATCCTTTATTTCCTATTTATTCACTTGTTTCCTGGTAATTTTAATAACATCTTTAAGACTTCTGTATTTGACTCTGCTTTCTCCTTGCTTATTGACCCACTCATCTGCAGCCACTTGATATTAACAGAGATCAAGATCAATACCGTTTATAACTTTGTTTATTCTGATTCCTAGAGACTTGTATACTTAACTTTCCGACTAAGCGGATAAACCATACGCTATAAAATCTTAATATTATTTCCAGGATAAACTTAGTCCTTCATAAATAAATAATAACCTGTTACTGTTGAAGCAGTGTTGTATTTTTGTGCTTTATTTTGTGTATTAAAATCAGTAAATACAGCAGGACTTTGAAAAAAAACAATGGTAGAAAGTGTTGATATAGATAAATTGAAAACAATAAGAGCATCAGAAGTAGCGAAACATGTTAGCCGAGATGATTTGTATATGGTCATTGATAAAATGGTGTATAATGTTAGTCCTTTTATAAATGAGCATCCAGGTGGAGAAGAAGTATTATTTGAAGTAGCAGGTATATAAGAATTGAATGTATGAATTGTGTATGATAGTTTTTGTAGGTCAAGATGCAACAGAATCATTTGAGGATGTTGGACATTCAGATGAAGCCAGAGAGATATTGAAGAAACTAATTGTTGGAAAACTAGAAGGAAAGGTAAGTAAAAGAGTGTTTTGAATATAAGGACGATGAGATGATAATGTTTTTAGGTGGAAGATCTAGATATCGGAGTAAAATCTGAAATATCTGTTTCTAGAAATAGTTTTAGCCTGTAATTACCTTTATATTTATATTTTTTTCTGATTATATTTCAATAGGAAATTATATATAGTAGCAGCCTTTGTAGTAGTTTTCGCTTTTTTAGTTTATATATTTCTTTTCTAAATAGTTTATGTGATTCATATTCCTTTAGAAACTAGACCCTAAAAAATTATGTAATTTATAATATCAATCAACCATTGCGTTCATCACAAATATATACATGTTCTTAACGTACTAAATGTACCATTATTGCAAAGCTTTCATTTCTATTTTTATGCAACATCTCGAAAAACCAAATGGTTTTCATAAAAATGAAGCATCTAAATCATTATTAACATATTTTTAAATTCTTATTTATCATTACTTACTTTTAAAGGACATTTTTGATATATCAGTAAACTATCATGTACAGATTTTTTACCATGGACCCTATATCTTATTAATTTTATCCTCTTTCAATATTATTCTATCTACCAATTAACATATACAAGCAATTTTCCAGATGCATCCCGCTCAATCGTATCAACTGATTCAATTTCATCTTCCCATGATGAAAGATGCATTGGAGGCTTCCATGTTTCTGTTGATAAATCACTCGTAGATATTTCTTTAGATCTACTCGTCGATCCTCGATATTTCACATCATACTCATTATTCTCATTTTTACGCAATTGACTAGACTTTCTTTTACGTGAATTCGGCTTCTCTGATGGAATTAATCGTCCACCTATACTTTCCCAATACTGTTCAATCAAATCTTTACATCCTCTTCTCATTTTAAAAAATCCCTCTTTATACATAAATTTTTAAACATACTCGCATGATTTCTCTCCTTCCCACGTATTATCATCTGCTTTATCATATCCTTTCCATTTAATAAGATATTCCCATCCTGTTCGCTTCTATAACATTATCTTAGCCATTCTGACCCCAAAAAAACCCCTAAAAAACATCCCCCCCCCATTTATACTCTCATAAAAACTCATATTCTCACATAATATCCCCATATTTCCCCCTTTCCATTGAATTCTCTCTCATAATTCATTTCTTACACATTTTCTCCAAAAATACCCGTTTTTCCTCCCTTTAAACTCAAAAAAAAACATACCATATTCAATCGATGACCCAGAATCCTTTCTACAACATAAATCTCATCGTCATTCTCGCTTTCTCCCTCTGATAGATCCCCATCTTTTCTCTCCTCATCTATTTTATCAATATCTCGCCCAAAAATTAGTCTTTTTTCACCGGATTTTTTTTAATTACCTTCTTTCTTATCTCTCCTGCCTCTCATTTGCGTTGATAACCCTTTATCTCGTCAATTTACACGACTTTTCCCCCCTACAAAAATACACACATTTTTTTGACGTCTCGTCGCCCCCTCTCGATCTTCGGGTTTAAACCCTCTCAACCTCTATAAAATACTGAGATTTAGTCAACCAGCAAATACCAGAAAATAAGGGCTTAAAAGCAGGGTAAAGCAATGGGAGAGGTCGTATTTGACATGAAAAATGCGTTTGTAGCTCGGGATGAACAAGGAAATCCGTTTATTATTCTTAAAGAGTATTATATAAAGAAGTATTTTATATAACTAATATAAGTTGATAGTCAAGGGAAAAAAAAGAGGTAAAGGGTCTTTTTTTGGGTTTTTTTAGTGTTTTTATCGTTTATTTGGGCATAGATTATCAGGAAATGAAGCAATCAAGGCAAGTTTTTGAGTATTTTTGAGTATTTTAAGGGAGGAGACTTATTTTTAATTTAGTCTCATATTTTGGCGGCAAAAACGGTAGCAAACATATTGAAATCGTCGCTAGGACCTAGAGGTAAAATAGAAGAATGAATTAGTTCAAGAACGAAGTGAATTGATTGAAATTTGAGGCCTGGACAAGATTTTGATATCACCGGATGGAGATATTACGATTACTAATGATGGAGCAACTATTTTGAGTCAAATGGAAGTGGAACATCAAATTGCAAAGCTTATGGTTGAATTGTATGTATTTTTTTTGGAGACAAAATTGAGGGGGGGTTTAACATATGTTTAAAAATAGATCTAAATCACAGGATGAAGAGATTGGGGACGGTACGACGGGTGTAGTTGGTTAGAGATGTTTAGGGGTTTCTGTATTTTTTTTCTAAATGAGAGTTTAGTACTTGCGGGGGCATTACTGGAAAATGCAGAAGAATTGATTAATAAAGGGATTCATCCGATCAAGATTGCAGATGGATATGATCAGGCATGCAAGATTGCGGTGGAACATCTTGATTCTATTGCAGATGTGGTGGAATTTTCGAAGGAAGATACAACAAATCTTTTTAGAGCGACAAAAACGTCTCTTAGCAGTAAAATAGTATCTAAGGCACACGACAAGTTTTCAGGGATTGCAGTTGAAGCAATTCTTTCGGTAGCAGACTTAGATCGAAAGGATGTTAATTTTGAGCTTATAAAAATTGATGGAAAAGTGGGAGGAGCATTAGAAGATACGATGTTAGTAAAAGGAGTGGTTATTGATAAAGATATGTCGCATCCACAGATGCCACGTTGTGTATCAGATGCAAAAATAGCTATTCTTACATGTGCATTTGAACCACCGAAGCCCAAAACGAAACATAAGCTTGATATTACATGTGTAGAAGAGTTTAAGAAGCTTCAGAACTATGAAAGAGAAAAATTTGAAGAAATGGTTAAAAAAATCAAAGATACGGGTGCAAATCTTGTTATTTGTCAATGGGGATTTGATGATGAGGCAAATCATCTTTTGCTTCAAAATCATCTACCTGCTGTACGTTGGGTAGGAGGACCGGAAATTGAGGTTTATAGAATTCTTTATTTGAATATGGAGTAGTGTTTATATAAATTTTAGTTGATCGCAGTTGCTACAAATGGACGAATTGTTCCAAGATTTGAAGATTTGACTGCAGAAAAGCTTGGAACGGCAGGTCTTGTACGAGAATTATCTTTTGGTACAACTCGAGATAAAATGTTAGTTATTGAAGGTTGTGTAAATACAAGAGCAGTTACTATTTTTATCCGAGGAAGCAATAAAATGGTTTCTTCATTATTAGAAATTCTACGGATCTATTGATTAAAGATAGATTATTGATGAGGCTAAGCGTGCTATTCGTGATGCTCTTTGTGTTGTACGTAATTTGGTAAAAGACAATCGAGTAGTTTATGGGGGCGGTTCTGCCGAAATTTCTTGTTCTATTGCTGTTGCAGATGCCGCAGACAAAGTATTTATTTATCATTTTTTTTTCCTAAATATTAAACTTTTTATAATTAGGCACCTGGGATTGAACAATATGCTATGAGAGCATTTGCAAATGCTCTAGATGTAATTCCAATGGCACTTGCAGAAAATTCTGGTCTTTCACCAATTGAAACATTAACAAATATCAAATCAAAACAAATAAGACATTCTAATCCTGCATTAGGAATTGATTGTATGCAAAAAAATAATGATGGTTTGTTTTTTAATAATTATCTTCTCCTTTTAATAAATAAAATAGACATGAAGGAACAATATATCATTGATTCATTGATTAATAAACGTCAACAATTATTATTAGCTACACAACTCTGTAGAATGGTACTTAAAGTAAGTTTTTTTTTCTTCACATTAATCCCTTCTAATTTTTATAGGTAAATGATGGTATATTCAATTTTTTTCTTGCAATTAAGAATTAATCATTCAAAATAGTTATTATTTCTGGCTCTGAAAATGATCCACACAATTAATTCTTCAACATATCTAAACTATTATATATAATACATTATTAATCTCCTTCTTCTCGCAAAAAAAAACTGTATTATACAATCGTTTAGATATCACAAGCTCTCAAAAATCATTAATGGTATATTTTTATATTTGATTCATAAATTAAATATTACAAATATATACATATATTAATTTTGAATAGTTTCTTTAAAATTAAATATCATTAAAAATTTCTATATAATAATGGACTTATATGGACATCATTTGTCGTTTTTCTATATATTCTTACCCGGTCTTGCTTTTACATCTTTTTCTAAACCTTTTTTTCAAAAAATCTATAAATATAGGGTTTTTAAAAGTAAATTGAATTTTTATACAAAAAGATCATGAATTAACAGAGGAATATTAGTCATTTAAAGATTCTTTTCTGGAACACTTTGGATACTGAAGAAAATAACTTGTTTTAAAGCAAAATTCATATATATATAAATTTTAAAAATGAACTGTGTCAAAAATTTTTTAGAAATACAGAAAGAATTGATAGAAACTCTTCATATTGATCATAATAAAGTATCAATTCAGTATAATCCATCGGTTGCATCGCTTTATGAAGATGCACTTACTTATGAGTCATGTTCAGCAATTACATCTACGGGTGCACTGGCAGCTTTTTCAGGTGAAAAAACAGGGAGATCACCAAAGGATAAACGTATTGTAGAACATTCTCAATCAACAGAAAAAGTCTGGGTATATTAAGATAAAAATTGTTGTATATTTTTGATTTAATGAATGAGCAGTGGGGACCAGTTAATTCTAAGGCATTTAATATTTTACATATAATGATATGCAAAGAAAGACATTCTAATCAATAGTTTTAGATGCCCCATACAGTGTGGTTAATTAATCGTGAACGAGCAATTGATTATTTGAATACATTGAAGAGAATCTATGTTTTTGACGGATATGCAGGAGCAGATAAAAGATACAGGATTAAAGTACGTGTGATTTGTGCACGTCCATATCATTGTTTGTTTATGAAGAATATGCTCATTAATCAGACTGAGGAGGATGATATTTGTCAAAAACCGGATTTTGTTATATATAACTCAGGTTCATGTATGAAATATAGTTATTAAATACATAATAATGACGGAAATCAAGTTCCTGCTAACAGATATACTACTGGGATGACATCACGTACGTCAGTGGCTATTAATTTGGAAGATCGGGAGATGATTATTCTTGGAACGTAATATTAATGTATAAAAGAGGAGCTGAACTTAGATATTGTAGGGAATATGCAGGAGAAATGAAAAAGGGTATTCTTACTGTCATGTTCTATCTTCAGCCTCTTTTGTATAATGTATTACCACTTCATTCTTCTGCTAATGAAGGGGAAAATGGAGATGTTTCTGTTTTTTTTGGATTATCTGGCACAGGAAAGACAACATTATCAGCAGATCCTTCACGTTATCTTATTGGTGATGATGAGCATTGTGTAAATTCTTTTTTTTAGTTCAATTGAATTATTTTATAATATATATTAGTGGACAGATACTGGAATTTTCAATATTGAGGGAGGATGTTATGCAAAATGTATAAATTTATCACAGGAAAAAGAACCAGAAATTTTTAATGCAATTCGTTTTGGTTCTATTTTGGAGAATGTTATTTTTGATCCTAAAACTCGAGTTGTTGATTATACTGATATTTCTATTACTGAAAATACACGTTGTGCTTATCCTATTGAATATATTCCAAATGCAAAAGTTTCAGGTCTATCAAGTGGTCATCCGAAAAATATTATTCTATTAACATGTGATGCTCTTGCTATTTTACCTCCTGTTTCTAAACTTACAAATGACCAAATTATATATAATTTTATTAGCGGATATACTAGTAAAATATCTGGAACTGAGGATGGAATAACTGAAGCTCAACCAACATTTTCAGCATGTTTTGGTGAACCATTTCTTGTTCTTCATCCTATGGAATATGCAATTATGTTATCTGAAAGAATTAAAAAACATAATGCAGACGCTTGGCTGATTAATACTGGTTGGATTGGCCAGTCTTCTTCAAAAGGTGGTGAGCGATGTCCTCTTAAATATACCAGAACTATTTTAGATGCAATTCATTCTGGGGAATTGGCAAAAGCTGAATATCAAAATTTCCCTGTCTTCAATTTGCAAATCCCTAAACATATTGAGGGAATTCCTTCAGAAATTCTTAATCCCTCTGAAAGCTGGAAAGGTACTAAGGGTAAGTTTTTCTTCTTTCTTTTTTTTTTTTCTCTAGATATTTATATTATATTTAGAAGAATTTTATGAAAACCTTCATAAACTAGCTGAACTTTTTATTAAGAATTTTGAAAAATACAAAGATATGGCTACGCAAAATGTTTTAGATGCCGGGCCAGTTATTTAATTTTTCTAAATTATACAAGATCTATTTTTATAAACGATATTTTAATAGCTTTTTTTTTTCAAATCTTTGGATAATATTGTATAAATATTTTCAAGATAAACGTTTTGATGGCAGTTTCTTAAAATATTATGTTTCTGTTTCTGTATCTTCTAATAATTTATTTTCTTTCAGAAGTGTATCAATTTCATCCGGACTCCAAATATGATGATAAATCTTTCCCTGTTTATTAGTTCCTATTGTCGCAAATTCAACTAGAAATATTTATATCAATTTATACAGGAAATTAATTCATAATTACCTTTTTCATTTGACAATGTCGTACTATCTACTGTTTTTGACAATACTTTAATTGCTAAAGAACATGCCTCTTTTAGACTTGTTTCTTTATAATCCTGCTTAAGTAAACTCTGTGCTGACGCACTATTTGCTCCAATACATGTCGCTTTCCATCCTCCATAGTTCCCCGATGGATTTGATTGATATAATTGAAAACCACGAATCGGATCATATCCTGCCCACAAAAATGAAACTCCAAAAGGTCGTAATCCTTATTCTACATTAATTTTTCCCTCTTTTTATCCCTTATTCTACCTCCATATTGTGTATATCCTTGTTTCACATTACATAGACTTTTTACAATTTCTTCACATGGCATATGACATCCATATGTAAATAAGTACTGTTGTGAAACTTTTTGTGTATAATTAACAAGAATATTCGCATCTGCCGTAACCCCCGCAACCGCACATATCATATGACTAACTCACTTAATTCACTCAAAATTAATTATAACACATCTCTTTACTCGTCAATAACATATATCTTCTCTGTTGATATGTTTTTCTCTAGTAATTTACTGATAACCTTTTTTTCTGCCGCTAAAACAATCCCATCCGTAGACATCACTCCCAATGCCGTTCCCGCATGAGATATAGCTTCTAATGCATATTCTACCTGGAAAAGACGTCCTAAAATCCCGATTTAGAGCCCTTTTTTCCTCATTTTTATCCAATCTAACCTTCTGGACTAAAAATAGTCGTTCTCGAGTCATATCTATCCGTTTTTAACGCTGAAAACTGGAAAATGCTCCTACAATACTCACCTTCTCGACATTTTAAATAGATTTGACCGATTTCTCGGCGTTTTTCCTCCAAAATTCTCGTTTTATTTTAATACAAATCTTCAGGTTTTTTTCTTGTCGTCCGAGTCTATATAAACGTGCAGGTTGTTATGGAAACATAATATGTGTTGCTATGACAATGACCAGCTAGGTTGCCATGACAACCTGCGTTTTCATTTTAACCTTATAAAAAAGATGAAAATTTTAATTTGCATTTTTTGAGTTAAAAAAGCTATTAAAAGACCTTAAAAAGCAGTATTTTAGAAATGACGGAATCGATTATACCGGATTACGAAAAAACGGGATCTTCAGAGCCTCTTCCTCCGGGCTGGACGCAACATTTAGGTAGTTTTTTTTCTTGAAGATTATATGTTCATGGAATGATAAGCGCCGTCTGGCCATTTATATTATTACCATAAGGAAACCCGTGTATCTACGTATAAACGTCCAATTCATGATTCAGAGGGGTCAAAATTGAATAATACGGTGTTATTAGAAGAAACCAAGGTTTTAGAGAAATCAGGAGAAAAATCGGGATTATTGGAGAAGAACAGGTCATATCCTATAGGCAGAGAACGATCTCGCTATGGAAAAACAGATCGTCCAAAATACAAGTGAGAATATGGGGGTATAATATGAGAATTATTGATATTTTTGAGATATCCAATTGCCAAGGCATTTCCCTGGGTTAGAGTGATTACAAAGCGACGATGTCAATTTGTACATAATCCAGAGACGGGAGTTTCTCTTTGGGTTCCGCCGGAAGAAGTTTATGCGGCAATGATTGAAGAAAAGAAGAATGGAAAGGATTTTAGTGAGAATTTAGAAGGATCAGAAGAATTATCTAGTGAATCAGAGGAATCATTGAATAGTTTTGATACGAAAGACTCATCAGATGTGTATCATGATGAAGAAAATGAAATACGTGAGGAAGATTCATGTAATGAACCATCTACAGGATTAGATCATACAGAATATACAGAAAATGATATTGCCTGGCAACTTGAGGGTATGGAGAACAATGGAATGATATATATTGAGAATGAGATGGAAATGATGGAAGAAGAAAAGGCATTACAGTTTAAAGTAGATGAATGGATTGATTTATTGAGTTAATCTAATTATATATAGACAATGTTACAAGAATTGGATGTTAATCCATATCATCCATGGGATCAAGAGGTTTCAAAGATTTCAATGGACCCACGGTATTTCTGTACGTTTTATGATCATATTTGGACTTTAATAATACTTTTTATATAGTAATTAATACAATGAAAGGAAGAAAAGATTTGTTTGAAGAATTCTGTAGGGAAAGAATTGCACAACAGAAGAAAGAAATAGAATTAAGGCCAAAAAGAGATGTAAGAAGATAAGATTATGTGTTATTTTTATGATACTTATGATATTCAAGCCTAAAATATCATTTATAACATTACTTCAGATCCCACAAACATCTAAGATGTATTGGCATGAATTTAGAAGGAAGTTTAAGAAGGAACAAGAGTATAAAGATTTTGGAATGAATGATAAAGAAAGAGAAAAGCTTTTTAGGGCATATCAAGAGCGTAAGTATATAATTGTCAAGATTATGATCTATTTAGCTATAATTAGAAATGAAATATGATAGTAAAAGGAAAGAAAAAGATTTCTATGCATTGCTAAAAGAAACATCAACGGTAACAAAAAATACTACACTTCTTTCATTACCTGATGAGGTGTTATGCGATTTGAGATATGCTGTAATTCCTTCTGAAAAATTAGAAGAATATATTGAAAAATATACTCAATCGCTTTAATTTCAATTCAATTAGATATGGATTTAAAGATCTGTTATTAAAGAATCTGAAATATTTGATTGATATATATTTTTTCAACTTATCATTGGTTTAATCCCTGTATGTATACTAACAATTCCAAAAGAAAGATTACGATATCCATCTCCTATCAATCTAAATCCTGTACTTTCCATCATTTTGGAAAATGTCTTCTGATCAGGATGTTTTGCAATAGATTCAGCAAGATATTGATAACTATCTCTATTTCCTGCCACAACCTCACCCATAATTGGAATAATATTAAATAAATAATAATCATATAATGGTTTTAAAGGTTTAAAATATACTTTTGAGAATTCTAAACAACTAAAAACCCCTCCTGGCTTTAAAACACGATATGCTTCTTTCAAAACATCCATAATTCTTGTACAATTCCGAATACCAAATGCAATTGTATAAATATCTATAGATGACGTTTCAATATCCGTCAATTTCTCTGCATTCTGTATAAAAAATTCTATTCTTTTAGCTAGAAAATATCAATTTTTTTTTTTGAAAAAAAATACATACAATATCTGTAACGACTATTCATAAGATTCTTTTTTCCAATCTCTATCATATCCGGGTTTATATCTACACATTTTACCCTTGTTTGTGTATCAAGATGAACATCTGTGGCATAATCTAATAAACGAAATGCAATATCCCCTGTTCCTCCTGCTACATCTAAAAGATCCATTGGTTCTCCATCTAGAGACCCTGGATTTAACCTCTGAACGAATTCATCCTTCCATAATCTATGAATTCCCAAAGACATAATATCATTCATTAAATCATATGAAGATGCAACAGATGTAAAGACATTATGAACTAATAATAATGTTGGCCGATATATAAATATGTTCTCAACAAACCGAGACGTTCTTTCTGAGATTCTGGGACCTTTTTAAAGCCAAAATATGTATCTTTTTCTAAATTTTGATCTTTCAAAAGATGAGGTGTAAAATGATACAGAGATTTTCGAATAAACGACGGCCTATGTAGCAATAATGTCTTTAATAAAAGCATCGATCAGTATTTTATCTGGTTAAGCAGTATATATTTGATAAGAAGCAAAAAAACATGTTATCAATCAAGTTGAAAAGAGATCAAGGGCCCTAACCCTACAGAAGTATATTATCAGTCTAGAGCATGCTTTATATCATATTGTTTAAGCCTGTACATATTAGTTAAGTGATTTTTTATATAGAAAAACATATAAAATACCTTTCACATATAGAAAGTTTTCTATAAAAACGTTTCCACCTTGCCAATATAATGTTTGTTAATTTCAGAGAGATCTTTTCATATTCCTCTTCTTTCATAATCTTAAAAGCTAAAGAAATAGCCTCTTCATATTCTTTTGCAATAATAATACCCTTTATAATAGGAAGAGATAGCCTTTTTTCAAATTTAAATCCAACCTAGAAGAATTAAATGTAATAATATTAGTAAAAGAAACATACAACAGCATCTGCATAATCAATTCCTAGTATTTTTGCAGTTAAAGATATACCAGAGACTATTTTTGTTTAATTTTTTGAAGAATTGTATATTTTGCTTACATGGTAAATGTATAGCTCCTTGAGGAATCATTGATGGTACAAAAATATCAAGATTACCATAAGCATTTCTTGGTACTTTGCCATTGATAACAGAAGGAGGAATATATAATTCAGTTTGTGATTCTGAATAAAGTCCTATTGTTTCATGTTGTATATTAGTATTCAATTGATCTAGATCAGCAATTTTTCTATGATCTGGGACAATTTTTAATGGTTGTTCCCCAAACTTTTCATATAAAAAATGGTTTAAGTCTTAAAGAAGATTTACCTTAATTTTTCTTCCAAGCTGGTACCATTTAGTAGCTGATAAGACAGTAACTATATCTTTACGATGAAATATTGGCTCTTTAACATGGATTCCATTCCTTTTAATTGTTAAAAATGAGCAAGGTTTCCTTGAAAGAATGAATTGATTTCTTTTAAGATGTCTTTCTATAATAAATCTAGTTGAATTAATAAATATTGAATAATATTATGTAAATACAATGGATGATCCTTAAGATCCTTAATATTCTGAGGTATTTTTTCATAAGCCTGACGTTGCATGAACTCTTCATCCTCAATTATATCATAAGGTTGCTTTTTACAATTAACTTACTTGATAAAATTCAATTGAAAAAACTTACATTAATATAACCTGATCTATAGAAATTTAGAACATTTTCCCACCATTCTTCACCACCAGCAACGGATTCTAGACGTTGCTTTCTAACTTTACTGTTAAAATGTCTTGTATACCTACGAGTTACATCTTTTACATATCCATCTACATAATTAAATCAGCAATTGTTGCTATTTATATGAATATTAAATGCCTTCATCAAATGATATAATATAACTTAATGAATTTTTAGATTTAGAGACAAGTGATTCAAATTTACTTGGTTTTCCTATTAAATATGAAACCATTGGATCAACAAATATCCATTTTTGTGTAATTGGATTAAGTACTTCTGCCCAATAAAAAGGATGTAATGATTCTTTTATATCAATTGAATTATCTATAATGATTTAATATTGGATCATAAGATAATCTAATAATTACTATTTGAAGAATTGGTGATAAAATGATTGAGATGAGAAGAGTTAAACCGCCGAATTGATCGGATAGATTCTTCATTTGTATGAAAAACATCACAATTAGAATGTTTATCTTTTTCTTTATCTATACAATTGTCCTTAAGAATAGAAATATTATTTTTATTAAAAGTTTCCAATGTTGAATCATGTAAAGGGTTTGATTTATCAAATCCATATGATAAAGGTTGAAGAAATACAGTCAACCGAGTTTTTACATTGTTACTACGTAAAAATGCCACAAATAATTGGGCACCAAGATCACGAGATCCTTGTAATTCTTCTGCTGCTTTTAAAAAGTCCTCAAAACAATATATATTATCATATGACTTTCCAATTTGAAACTATATCTATATGAAAAATTATACAAAACAGAATTTAAGATATACTTTGTCAATTTGTTCTGGACTTCTCCATAATGATCTTGATAATCCATATTTATTCTTTCTAAATTTTCTTTTCCAAATATTGACAATTGCTTTAAGAGCTGTCATAAACATTCTTGATTTCCTATATTGAGAAATCTTAGCACCTGGATGAAATAATTCTCGAATTTCATCTGGTAAAATCACTTTAAGTTTAGCCTATATCATTTAAATACAATATCATAAAATATCATCTTAAAACCTGCAATCTTTTGTCTCTACAAAAAAAATTCCTTAAAGACGCATGTGAAATCAAACAAAGCAAATGCAATTTATGAATCTCAAGACGCAATTTTCTGTCTTTTTCTTTAATCCCATATCTATAAATATGAACATCATTTTTTCATTCTCCCAATGCAAAAAAAACCTTTTTCTACCTAATTCCTCTTTTATTTTATATTCAAAACTACATTCATCTTCCTTTTTTCCTGTATTCTTCTCTCCATCTTCTGATTCTAATAACCATAAATATTTCTATATTTTTCAAAATTTCACCATTTTTTCAACTACCAAAGCCAAAATCCTCCCATTCTACTTCATCTTCATCCATATCATCTTCTGATTCATCCTCAAACCTCTTTTTTCGCTTTCTTGAAGACGGACTATTTGTGTCTAAAAAAAAACTCCCATCTGACCATTTTTCACCCGAAAAAAAAGATTCTTCAATATCAAAATCTTCTCTAAAAGACATTCTTATCTATTATCCTTGATTTCTCCTCTTTTCTCCCCTTAAAATATCCTTTTTCTTAATTTTTCTCTTTTTTCCTCTAAATCCTCCAAAAATGCTCCGTTTTTCCCCGTTCGACTTTTATATTACTCCCCTACTCAATACTAATCAGAATCTATTATTATCTCCTTTTTTCTTCCATTCATTCAATCATAATTATTTTTTTTCTAAAATTCATTTTTTTTGACGTCATCGTGATTCCTTAATTACACTCTTAATTAAAGTCTCTCCACGTTTTGGCCTCTGCGTGGACGACCTCAAAAAAAATGATAAAAAAAACGATGCTCCGTTGGCCTTTTTACCTCGGAATTTTCGGTATTTTAAGAGGAATTTGTTCATCTGAAGAGGACTTCTTATTAAATCCCGAAAACAGCGATATTTTACTCGAAATTGCGGACGAAAACGAGTTATTTATGCCGATGTTAGAAACATTAAGTTTATTAGCTAGAAAACCATCTTGTTTCCGCTCAGCAGCATCATCACTTATTTCTCAGTGTAAAGAAATGGATTCTGATCTTTACGAGGCAGAAAAAGCGGCATTTGCGGTGAAATTAACGCTTTGTGAGTTGGGAACAGCTCATGCAGAGATTCCGGCGGCATGCCGGGAAAAAAGCCTTGAAAAATGTGTCAAAGAACTTGAGACACGTCCTCAGTGGTGGACGAGGTGCGTGGATTGGATATTTTATCATTAATTCTGAAGAAAATAAGCTATTCAGGATATTTTAGAGATGTTACACGAATGTAAGTTTTTAAGAGAAAAATACAGGAACAAGGTGTTATATCATTGTTTTAGGTGTTATGTTGCACGAACGGAGGTGGAGAAAGGTATATTTTAATTTTTTTTTTTGAAATGTTAATTGAGAAGATCAATTACTTTCATTACACCGAAACCTTACGCAAGTTCAAATGGTTTTACTTCATAATTTAAAGAAAGAATTAGAAGATATTGATATTCGGATCTATGACAAGTATAAACTTGAACATATGTGGCAAGATTTTCAGGAAGACATGGAGAATAATATGTTAACAATGCGAAATGAAATTAAAGAAATGGAAAAAAGGATGAATTTATTATTAACAATGTTTACGGATTCGATTAATATGTCAATGGAGGATGTGAATAAAAAAATGTATAAAATTACTACGGATTTGGATAAAGTAGCAGAAAAAGTTGAAGAAGTAATAATTTTTTATGAATATTTAAGCTTTTATTGAAGGTAGTAGGAGGGATCACATTTAAAGAAGGAAATAAAAGATATTGGGTTATCATCACGTGAAGCCTGGAGTGCAGCAGGCGAAACGGTTTTAGATAGTTTCGAATCAATAAAAAAGGTAGGTTATTTAAAGGAAATTGAATAATATATATATATATATTTGTGTTTATATAGATAAATAACGATTTATCAAATATCCAGCGAAATAATTTAGATTCAATTGTTAATCTTTTGGATAAAATATTTATATCATTGGTAATATAATTTCATTTTAAAGATAGATTGATAATTTTGTTTAGGATTCATCTTTTGGATCTATTGAAAGTCTTTCTCGGAAAATATTATCTACATCTACGGTAATTATAAAATTATTATTTGATATGATTTAAAAAGATAAAAGGTTGCTGAAATTTTTTCAAAAACATTGGAAAATTTAACATATTCATACAATGATTTGTTCTCATCTATGTCTTCTATTGAGGTTTTTATATTTTATTTTTTGAAATAAAATTTAATTTTATATATAAGGTTTTACAATCAAAAATTGGTAATAAGTCTCTCTCAACCATTAAGTCTATGTGTACTCTGGTAAATGAAACAATGGATGGTTTATTGGATCAAATACAACAACTTAAAAATACTACAAAAAATGCTCAAAACCATATATATTCTTGGATATTTTCGAAAATACCTTATGCACTTATATGTTTTATTATTTTTTTTTCTCCAATGTATAAATCTATAGGGATATCTTTAGTTTGTATGTTGTTTTTAAATCAAGACATTGTTTCTAACATATATAAGTTCTATATTATCTTTGGAGAAAGTTAATTACATCTATCGAACATTGGAATATTTTGAATTTGTCATATTGGCCATATACAGTTTTGAATATTTATAAGAATATCATTTGTTTTATCATTTTTTCTGCTTCTGCTTCTTTTTTTGTATATTTTCTCAAAAAATCTAGGTATATTTATTTATATTATATATATATATATATCTAACTTTTTATTTCTAGGAAATTTACCCAATATTCAATACCCTCTTTTTATAAAGTTCATCAGGAATTATTTAAAATTGATCAGAAACCAAGTTGGCAACGTCTTTCTACAACTAAAAGAACAAATAGAATTTCACGTATTTTTTAATCTATTATATTGATATTTGCAAAATCCTGGAATTTATACAACAATTAAATTTATTATTAGGAAATCTCCTTAATGTTCTTATCAAGCAAACTAAATC
Organism: Pneumocystis carinii B80; assembly: GCF_001477545.1. Lineage (NCBI taxonomy): Eukaryota > Fungi > Ascomycota > Pneumocystomycetes > Pneumocystales > Pneumocystaceae > Pneumocystis > Pneumocystis carinii. The sequence continues at coordinate 144,086 of NW_017264728.1, forward strand.
AAATCATTTAAATATATGGATTAAGAATTTTTATTGATGCTTGTTTAACATATATTTATCTACAAATATATACATAAATAATATTGTTCTGTGCATTGCACAGTTTCCCTTTATTTATTAAGGATTTATCTTTTATCTGTCAAATATTTTATGTTATAAATAGTTTAATATATTTTATACCTTCGAATATGAAAAAAAAACTAAGTTCATTTCATTTATCCAATTTTTACAACAAAAAACATATTTTATGCCTCTCTAGATATTATTAATATTATTCCTTGAAGATGCAAGATCCAGCATTAGAAACAGAGCTATCTTCAACTTTTCCACCACCGCCAAGACATTATAAATTATTTACCCAAAAGAATCTGGATGCTTTTAAAGAAAAAAAATATGATTCTATCTGTGATTTGGATAATTTGAATGTCTATGATGTAGAGAGTACATGTAGTCCTAAGTTAGAGAGGTTCTTTACACCACCGAAAGCACCTACTAAAGGATTTTACCGGTGTTTCCATGAGCAGTGGAAAGTATACAAGAAAATAGACTTTTCAATATGCTGAAATATCGGAAGATTCCTGATGAATTGCCGTCACTCTCTGATTTTGGCATCCAAGAACTTTTTGATTCAAATAATGGCCCACTTTGTGCACAAAAACGTATATATGAACTAAAAAAAATGTTAAAAAGTCTTTTACTTAATTTCCTTGAGTTAATTGGGATTATGTCAATTGCACCTGAACAGGTAGATAGGTATTTTAGTGGGTTTATCTAAGTTGGATCCAGTTTGTCGAAAAAGTAGAACATATTCGAATTATATTGTTAAATATGCATCATCTTATTAATGAACATAGACCTCATCATGTGTGTTTTTAATAATAGGATCTGTATATTTTTTAATATTGATGATTAGGCCCGGTATACATTGTGTCGCCTTGTAGAAAAACAAGTTCAAGAAGAAAAAGAACAATTGCTTGCTTGTGAAGAAGTTTGTAACGATATAAAGGATGTGATTCATGCGTATGAAAGTATTCTTGAATTTAATCCTGATGAGAAGTTGCCTATTGAAGTTGATGAAATAAAAATGGAGAAAGAAACACAAGATTCCCATATTTGGTCCATAATTACAAGTAAAAACAGTGTTAAACAGTTAAATCAACTTCCCGGTCAGTTAGATGATTTCTAAAAGGTTCAAGTGCTTCCTCGACTTCTGTATTTAGGAATTGTTCAGTTTGTTCAGGTGCACGTCCAATAAATGTACTTGGATCTAATAAAGCGTCTAACTCTGACCAGATGGGCTCAAAATATACATCCTTTTGTATTCTTTCAATCAGATCATTGTCTTTTCCTTCTTCTTTCACCATATATGATGCTTCTCTTGAAAGGATTCTAATCTTTTCATGACATATTTGACGATCACCACCTTTGCGTACCATTGCCATAATAATGTTCTCTGTTGCCATGAATGGGAGCTCTTTTGCAATTATCTTGGAAATAACGTTTGGATATACAATTAACCCTGATGTTATATTCATCAATAGCTCTAATATTGCATCTGCAGCAAGAAATGCTTCAGGAATACATATTCTTCTATTTGCACTATAAAAATATTAACTCATTATAAAAAAAAAAAATAACATAAGATGTATTTACCTGTCATCCAATGTTCTTTCAAACCATTGCACTGAATGAGTCATTGTTGCATCCAAGTATAATACATTTAAATGTCTTGCTAGTGCACAAATTCTTTCTGATCGCATTGGATTTCGTTTGTACGCCATAGCACTTGATCCAATCTGACCTATATCAAATGGTTCTTCTATTTGCTTTTCATTTGCTAATAATCGAAGATCTGTTGCCATTTTATGTGCAGATGCACCAAATGATGCTAATGGTCCTAAGATATCAATATCTACTTTTCTAGAATATGTTTGCCCTGTTATTAGATATGTACGACTGAATCCTGATAATTCTGCTACACGTTGTTCAACTTGTTTTACCTATTATTTAATAAATAATTTTCTTAGCTTCTTGATTCACTACTTTATCATGATCTTGATCAAATAATGCAAGAAATGATGCCTGTGTACCCGTTGTTCCTTTAACCCCTCTAAAACAAAGACATTCCTTTGCTCTTTTTAAATTTCTTAGATCCCAAACATAATCCTATATGTTTTTTATTAATAAAAAACATATTTTCTGGGTAAAAACCCAACCTGAAGCCATAATGCCCCCCGTTTTCCAACTGTCGTCAATTGTGCCGGTTGATAATGTGTATATCCAAGCATAGGAAGTCCTTTATACGTCCTACAAAACGTTGAAAGTCGATGTATTACATTTGCTAGCTTGTTTAATACAATATCCAACCCATCCCGCATAACAATTAGATCTGCATTGTCCATAACATAACAAGACGTAGCACCTAAATGTAAAATACTACTTGCCTCAGGTGCTACCTTAATATATGTATAAATATGCGCCATTACTTCATGTCTTTATTTGTCAATTGAATCTTTCAACCGAAAAAACATACTTGCAGCGTTTCTCTTCATTACGCGCAATTTCTAGCTCCTCATCTGTAATCTCTGAATGCCTTTTAAGAGCTTCAAGAGCAATATCTGTGATTTGCTCAAGACCTGCTTCGCGCTGAGCTGTTGCAAGATCAATCCACAACTTTCTCCAAAGATTAATGCGGTTTCGCTGCGAAAACAATGAAAGCATAGCCGGAGAAGAATAACGCTCATGAAACGGCGTTACATACGTGTCAATAGAGGTGCCGGACGGTGCAATTGTATGAATCATTCAACTTAAAGGTACAAATATAAAAAAAAGAAGATACCAATACGATCAATCAACAAGATAAGGCATATATGCACAGGTTATTCGAATTATATGCTCTGATTTACCGAGCTGTATGCTTGATACACACCGGCTACTACAAATTCTATGATCAATAAGAGTAAAAATAATAATCATTAATAACATTCTTTATACCTTTTTTAAAGCGTTTACACAGTCTTAGAGAGATAAATAGACGCTTATATATGCATAGATGCACAATACATCGGTATATACGGAATATATCCAGGCGATATATCTTGCAATGTATTTTTTATATATTTTATTTAATTATTATTATATTTATATTGGACATGAATTCTAACAATATATCTATCAAAAAGCTCCTGTATATGCACATAGAATACTTATTGTATGCACCGTTTCATCTTTCTATATATCTATATATATATTAAAATACAAGCGTTTTCGTGACTCATTTATCGAGTTGTATGCAGATTTATAATTGAAGGTTACTCTTTATGGAAGCTTATTACCCTTTTCTATTACTTTTTACTTAATTAGGCGATACAACTCATTGATTTCTTTTGATCAGGAAAATGTATAAATACAGGAGGTTTGCCTCCAAAAGCTCACAAAAACTATGTAACCGGACGTATCCAAAATATAGGTGGGTATTCTCTATTAGTTGATATTCTATGCTGAACGTTTAGTATACCAGATAAGCAAGATGAAGAGGCTATATTGGAGACGATTTCAGAGGAGATAATTGAGCTATATAGGCGTCTTGATATATGTGCACGCCTTAATCATATATCTATTTGTTTTGATCCGATTTATTATGAGGACAATGTTTTTTTGTATGGGTTAAATTTGGCAGGAAATGCACGTACATGGTATATTTTATAATATTTTTATATAATAAATGGGGTTTAACAAGAGTCAGTATTTTTTATAAGGCGTCTGAAGTTTGTCGGATATTGAGGAGGGCTATTCGTTTGCATATTGATGTTTTTAAAGGGGTTAATGAAGAAACAAATGTGAATGATGATGAGGCGAAAACGCTTTCTTGTCTTGAAACATGCATTTTTCGATCTTTATCAGTGTTGGATGATCTAATTTTTTTGAATTGTGTTGAAAGGAGCATGTTTCTTGTTGCATTGTTTAAGAACTTTGATTTGGAGAGTCTTGAGTATTTTATTTGTCTGTTTATTTCCTTTTGTTTAATGTTGTATGTTTTTTCTAGGTGGTTTTGTCTTGAAAGTCATGGAAAAGAGATGAATGCTTTGTTAATCTTTTTGAACGATTTATTTAAAGATAATTCTTTTGTTTGGTAACGGGAAAAAAAAGGGAAATAGACTATAATTAAAAGCTTTTTCAGTGATATTTTGTTTAACAATGATATGGCAAGAGAAATGATGATTTTATTTTGTTCTTTATCAGAAAAAATGTACATGGATGAAATGTCTAATAATTTTGAATTACTGTATGTTTTGTGAAATCTGGACATTATTTTTAAGCTTATTAAATCTTTAGACAAACCTTATTTTTTTCATTTATACAAAAGGATAAGGTAGACGAATGGTTTATCTTTATGAATAAGTAAATATAAACTATTTTAATGTATGTTTGTTTGATCAAGTTAAATTCAGACCTGGAGTTCAAATGAATGATTCCCAATTGGTTTTCATGAAATTTTTGAATACATTTCTTTCTAATTATACCGATCAAGAAATTATATCCGAAAAATTGTGCAAATTTATAGAATCTATGTTAAATTTATCATGTATATCAATGGTTGAAATAGTAAAAACACAGGTATCTGATGGCAATCAAATATTTGCAGAAAATCAAAAAATATTAAAAGCCACTGAAATATTGATTTCATGTGCTTTTCATGTGTCAAAGAATTTTAAAACAAAGCAATTGCTTTTGAAAAATGATTTATTAAAAAATTTAATAAGTTAGTGTTTAGCATATTAAATTATTTTGTTCTTATATTTAATTTAGACCTTTTACAATCCATACATGATTATAGTATATCACAAAATAAAACAAGTAAAACTTTAAACAATGACTCTAATAAAATTACATTTCCATATTTCAAAAGGGATATTATACAATTATTATCTACGTTATGTTTTAAAAACAAGAAAGTTCAGGATGATATACGAGAGTTACATGGACTGGAATTGATATTGTCTCAATGCAGAATTGATGATGAAAATCCTTGTATTATCTTTTATTATTTTTCTTTGACTAACATTATATAAAAGATTTAAAAGAGTATGCTATATTTTGCTTGAGAAATGTGCTTGAAGATAACGAAGAAAATAAAGAACTTTTAAGGAATATGAAACCTATTAGATTGCAAAGCTCCGAAATTACTGATAAATTGGGTCTGATATTGGAAATGAATAAAATTCGTATTTCAATATAATAAAATATACATTTACATATAATATATATATATATATAAGTATATCAAATGCAAAAGAAGGCGTTAATATGTCATATTTAATCATTTTTCTGCTTGTATTTATCGCATATTTTTTCAATATCTACGATTTCTTTTACAGCATCTTTACTTAGTACGGTTGGATTTTCTTTGCCTACTCGTATACTGTCTTCAATCCTAACTCCAAGTCCTCTAAAATGTTTTGGAAATCTGGGCAAATCTGGTATGTATAAGCCAGGTTCTATAGCAATCTTGGAGGGTTAGATAGTATTCTTTAAAATGGTATGAAAAATAACCGTTTGATTATTTTTTAAAAGTCTTCTTCCAGGTAGTTTTGAGCAATCATGTATATCTAGTCCTAAATTAATTAATAGTAGTTATATCTGTATCTATACATATAATAAATTAGATACCTATATGATGGCCTATGTAATGAGGATACAATATATTATATAGATCCTTGTATTAGTCAGTTATACAATAAATATATTAAAGTGGTATACTGAATATGAAATATTAAAACCTAATTGTTTTAATTCTGTTTTCAATAATTCAACACTATGTTGGTGTATCATATCTAAGGATAAGGCATGTCTTTCTGAACATAACTGGATACAGGCTTTTTGTACATTTAATACTGCCTGATAAAGATCTCTTTGTTGTGGCGAAAAAACTCCATTAACTGGCCATGTTCGAGTGATATCTGTCACATAATTTCCGTATTCCTATAAGGATGATTTAAAAACAGTCTTAATACTCAATAATACTTACACCACCTGCATCTACAAGGACAAGATCACCATTACTTGGCTGTATTAGTTAACTGGTTTGTTCTATGACTTAGGTTTACCGTAATTGCATGTTATTCATTGTATAATGAATAATTAATGCATTCTAAATGGCATCAACATATTTAACATATATCTTTTGTCAATTTACTGTGCCGCCTGCAATTACAGGAACATAAGCTTCATCACAATCCCTCTTTTTGAATTCATATGATAATTTGGCCCATAACAAACCCTCTGTTTCTGATGGGGTTTGCATGGTAGAGTTAAAGGCAGCAGCAGAACGAGATGCCGCTTGTTCCATAAGATTTAGTTCAGCTTCACTTTTGATTTCTCGTAATTGATGAATCCATGGAGTTATTGGTAAAATTGGATGGGATAAAAGACATTTACAAAGACTGTCTAATATATCAGATGCTTTTGATTTAGGATGGATTGATGAGATATTTGCATTAAATGGGATGTCTGCATAGATCTGTCTTATTCGACGAATAGATTTGCCTAAGATATCTTGTGCTTCTTGAAGATCATATACCTGAACAATATAAACTACTTTTTTACAGGAAAAAAGGATGATTTGACTTCGTCAATATGAAAAATATCCTTTGCTTCTTCAATGCCAGTACGTGGACCTTCCCAACGTTCTTCTTCTGGATCTTTATTGCGTAAAAAAAGATATGATTTAAATCCATCAGAACTATTATCTCTTTCTACAATAGATAAGTCGAAAAAATGGATATCTCAATATAATACCCATTGCAAATATAGAATAAGGCTCATTTACTCCTTCTAGCCTTAATAAAATCTCAAAAATGGTTTGATATACCTGTTAAATAGAAAAAATTGGGATATTGATGAAAAACATAGCTATAATCATTAGAAAATACTAATAATGTATTAAACTGTCAGATCTCTGGTTTTTTCCTACAATGTGGATGCAGTTTTATACATTATTTGTGCACCTATCAATATAGTAAGACTATGAGCAGGTAAAGCAGCAGCAAGTTGAGAGCGACGAGCAGCATATTCGGCTACAGTAATACCAGGAGTTACTTAAAAAATCAGTTTAAACTGATATATATATATATTAAATTTTGACCAACATTCAGCAGGCTTAACAAGATGCGGATGAGTTGTATAAATAGGCTGTCCATACAAGGAAAACCACTTGTTTGTAGAGAAACATCGTTTTGCATATGAAATAAAGTATAAAACATGCCGGGTTCTGCAATTAATAATATTCACTATCATACTTGAGATAATCTTGATAACGATAATACCATAGATCCAGTTTGTACAGATAAGATAATATATATAAGTTTTTATAAATAATATATAGAAGACATAATTATAGATAGATCCAGTATATATATGAAATTACATGGCTGATCAAGTCACTTAAAGAGCTTATGTTCGATGTTGAATAAAAAGAACTTTGAAAAATCTATTAGCATGAAGTTTGAAAGGAAATAAACGATGACGTAGTGTTTGTTTAGGCTGTCTTGTTGATGTTTGATTGATATTTTCTTGTGGATTAGAGACAGACGCTTCATAAGTAGGAAGAGACTGACTAATAGGTGTAGCAATGATAGAAACATGATGATTTGCAACATAATAAGATGGAACTTGAGAAAGATTATTGACAAAAGTATTTTCCTCTTGTTGAGATGTTTGTTGAATATCAGATTGAGTAATTGTATTTAAAGAATGACCATTAATTTCTGGAGAAAATGGTCTAGAAAGATCATGATGAACTTCAGATTCATGTAACGATGCCTGATTAGTTGAATCACTAGGTGGAATTATACCTGATGTGTTAGAAGGTGTTAAATATTGACTTGAATGATTATTGGCTTGATTATGATCATTTTCTTGATCCTGAGTAGTATTTTGCAATTCTTCAACATATGGCTGTCTTTCAGAATCATTAGACGAAGATCCTGTAGGATTTGCATAATGAGAATATGTTGAATTGTTTGTAATATGTAATGGTGTTGTTGTTTCATGAGAAATAGATTGATTTCTATGTATAGAAGAAACTCCATCCCAAATACGATCATAAATATGCTTATCATAGCTTGGAAGTTGAAGTTCTAGTGTAGATAGATATACATAATAATCATTATTAATAAGCAAGGCGGGTGGTATAAGAATAATGATAGGTAAAGAAACACGAAGCTATAAAAATAAGTAATTGTTTCATTAATTGTCAATATAATACCTCAGAAATATGACCATCTGGATTAATAAGGGTAACTATAATTTTCAATCTAAAAATATATATAAAATAATATACAAGAATCAAAAAAAGACTTACTTATGTCTCACTTTAATATGTTTAACATCACAATTTTGAATACATGATGATAATGAACTTGGTATAGCTATATCTTTTTGCAATTTCCATTCGTCATTGTTTTTTGGTACATTTTTAATCTTACAAACTGAAATCTGACGAGTAATTTCATATTTTGATGGCATACCATGATATCCAGATGTAATTTTTAAAGTAATATATTCCCTTAAAGAACATGTAATCTTTAAGATCCTAAGGTTTTTTATCAAAGGTACAAACCGCATATCAATAGGAATTATACTGCCTACTTCACAGGCTTTTGTAGGAATATTAATGTTATATTCAATTTTGTTTAGCCATGTATCTTCAACATACTAATATAAGTTAAATAAATATATTCATTCCATTTCCTTTCTTTATAATATACCATTGCATGAATAGAATCTAGTGAAAAAGGCGGTAAAGTACGTATAATATGAACATGCTTCAATTCGTTAGTTGCAAAACATATCATTTATAGATAATACTTTTCTATAAACAATATTTGAAAGAAATACAGGTCTTTCTATTGTGACTTTCATCTTATAGACAAGAAATCCCATAGAATCTCCTTGTTCATAAGGCCCAACTGACTCTGGAATATCTATTTATACATCAATCATATGGTCTATAAAAAAAAATACACAAAAACCCCCAGGAATATGAATTTCAAAGGGAAATTCATGATTCCCTAGATCATATATAAGCTAAATCCTTCTAAATATTAATAAAAATACCTTTTCCAATAGTTTTTGTCCCATTAATCGGGAAAAGAGAAATTTCCTTCTCAAAAACAAGAGATTTTTGCTTCTGATTACGTTCTACCGGCATTCTTGCTGATGACATCACCATTTCTGTCCATCTAATCCCTTTAAATACCCAAAAAATTTCATCATAAAGATTATACTTGACTTTATTCACTCCATAAAAACGAAATATAATAGATTTAACAGAAATAGAGTCATTTATAGATAATACAACGCTGCCATTCACTGTAACACCTTCTGCCTCTGTATTATTCCCACGTAATATAATAATATATGGAAGAGGTGTTTGTAGCCTTATATTAACCAATAAATACCCAATAAAAACCACTTTTTATGCATCATAATCACCTTATATCAAATAAAGAGATTGTATTTTGTAATTTTCCAGAGATATTCATCTTTTAATGAGCTTAAACTTAAAAAATCTGTAAAATCTGTGTTTTTTGTTAGTTTTTTCAGGAAAAAAAGACAAATACATATTCTCCCAGTGATAGAACTTAATTCCCGATAAGATATTGCTTATTTCTATGAATATGTAGCCTTTTATCGGATAAAAACCTTTTTTTTTACGCTTTCTAGCCCTTAAATATCATATAAAATTTTAGATGCCATAAGTTATTATATGATGATAATAAATATGTATGATTGCTGTATTTATAGATAAGAGATAGTATATAAAAGTGTTTAAAAGAGTTTTTTGAGTATGATAAGTGATTTGCAAAGAGTGATGTATATTTGTCCAATTATGTTGAAAAAGAAAGATGAAATCAAAGTGAAAGTTTTTTAATATTGTAGATAGAAAGAGTTTTCAATATTATGTTGTTTTTTTTGTCCAGAAAAATGAATTTTTATCCCCAAATTTGAAATTTTTCATAAAAAATAAGTAAAAAATGAAGATACTAATGAATGAAGCATAGTTTTGAAGAAGAAAAAGCATGTATAGATAGAGATTTACATGGTGAATATTATGGTCTATCCCATATTTGAATGAAATCTAAGAAAAATTGAATAAAAATGATAAAATTTGAGAAAAAAGATATTTACCTTTTTTTCCAGAAATAACTATAAAGTTTTGGCAAAATACAAGGCCAGACAGTGATTGATCGCTTATTATTTTAGACTGGATGTATTAGTTGAAGTATTTTAGTAATATTATAGCAACCATGATAGGTGAAAGAATAGATACAGATGCATATGACATTGGTGCATGATATAGAGGTTCAGAAGAGGTATTTAAAGAATCCTTTTGTGTTTTAGTGTCAAGAAAAGGTGTTGTGATAGTTTTATGATTGTTTTTGAGGGGAGAATGTCCATTGGATTGATCAAACTATATATATATATTAAAGAAATAAGGAAAAAATACATACATCCTTAGTTTTATCAAGAGAATCAGCATCAAATTCCCATAATAATAATCTACCGTCTTCTCCAACGCTTCCAAATCTGTAATGGTTTTTATTACATCTCCATGGATCAAATGATACACCAGTCACCCAAGATTGATGGCCTTGACAGCGATAAACAATTTTTCTATCTAGAAATGACCATACAGTAACTAAATCATCTTCTCCTCCTGTCTATAAAAGCCTTAAATTTATCATTTTCTAAATGATAAACTTACCAATATATATTGTCCATTTGGAGACCAAGATACACAAATCAGACCACCATACCAGCTATTATAGGTGTCAATATGCCTAGTATTTGATAAATATTATTAATTTAAAAGAATTGTAATACTTTTCATTCTTATAGTCTATTAGTTTTAGTGTACCATTAGAAAATACAACAGCAATATGACAAGAAACAGGAGAAAAAGCAAGAGCTGAGAATATTAGCCATAAATAATAGAATATTGTTATAATAATTACATGTTGGTGAATGTTTATAAAATTGCCAATAAGAAATTGGGTTATGTCTTTGATTTTCTGTATCAGATAATGATTTAAGTACTTTAAATTCAGATGAATCTGATCTTTCCATGCAATTGTCATCTTGTGCAAAAAAACATTTCTCTTTTTCTTTATTATATATAATTAATGAACCATCATTATGAGCAACTATAAAAAGATTTTCAGTTCTAGGTATCCATTTGATGCAATTGACAGGCGATGAATTGACAATACCCTATTGATTAATTAATTGATTGATTGATTGATTAATTAATTTTATTGAATCTTATAGAATTACTTGTTTATTTAAATGTGTATATTTTGTACTAATTGGATCAAACCAAATAATATCTGATGTTGAAAAGCCAAATACAGTGTCAATTTGATTGATACTCTTTGTAAATTGATTTGCATCATGACATGTAATATGTGCTTTTGAAAAAATAATCTTTGAAATAAATTCTTCCTGGTAATTGCCTTAGAATATAAACTTCTTAGGTTTCATATATACCTTGGCATCAGGAAATATCCCAATCCAATTAAAAACCTTCTCTACATTTGAGAAAATATAAATAATATCTGATGTTTTAGAAGCTACACATTTGATCATGTCATCATGTAAAATAATTCTTGAAATAAATGATGAACTCGTTTTTAATATACTGTTTTTTGGTTTAAGCTTCTTTGAAGGAAGACTTAGACTTTTTAGATTAAGTGGATTATATGATTTCATAGTATTATTATCTTTTGATGTTTCTGAAACATTTCCTGTAAAAGATATTTGATTAGAAGATAAATTTGCTGATAAAAGGCTGTATTCATCCATGTTCTTTGATTCTAGTAATATATCTTTCATTAGATCTGTATCATCTGATGATACAAATGTTTCTATATCATTTATTTGATCCAATGATACTTCATCCTGAATTAATAAATTTTTATCTTCAAATAACTGTTTTATTTTCAATGGACACTTATCCTGCTTAATATCTACTATGCTGATCTCTATTTTATTTGTTATAGGATTTATATCAACTGATAAAGGATCTGTATCAGCATTTTTTAAAGAATATGTAATAGAATGTAAAACAAACTGCTTTCTCAGTTTGTATACACCTTCTACTAATGAAAATTGATGTTCCTGTTCTATTAATGGCTCTGTAACGTCCATTGTCATAGATTTAAAAGATGAAATATAAAATCTTCAGTAATATCTCCAAATTTAATGGTTTTTTTCCAGAAAAAAAAGTAACAATGAAATAGTCCTTTTATTTAAAATCAATATTTAGTATTTTAAAGCCTTAAAAACGCCTTTTCCCCCGTTATTATAGAGTTATTCATATATTTTTAGTTTTAACTAGATCTCAGTCCTATGAGCTCAAAAAAAAACCCGGAAAAAACGTCTATAGGACACTTTTACCCGCCGATTCTTATTATTTATCTATTTTCTCGTCAAAAAATACTCTTTTTACCTATTTCTTCTTACCTTGCTGATTAACCTTTGTCTCTCGAAATCGATCTACATCTAACCTCATTTTTTTTGAAAAAATGTATTTTGGCCAAAAATAACCGGAAAACTCGCCTGTTTTTTGTAGAATACAATTCTAATCATCTGAAAACCTATATATTGCAAAAAGAACGAAAAAAAACGGCTTATTTTTGAGAAAAATAGCTAAAAATATTCTCAATTATGTCTAATATTAGAATTGTCGTCGTAGGAGATAACCATGTAGGAAAATCAAGCTTAATTACGTCTCTCGTAAAGGTTACAAGGCGTTTCGTGCCTTTTTTCCCGCTTTTCTTACGTTTTATAGGAGACAAATGTCTCTTATATCCAGAAGATAAGACCATATATATATGATGGAACCTAATTTGACTTTAAATACGTTATACCGCCTATCAGTGTCCCTGATATATACAGTAATACTAATACGATCATTGTTGATACATCTTCAGACCCAGTGGATCGACCAGTACTTATAAAGGAACTACGTAAAGCAAATGTGATTTGTCTAGTCTATGCAGATAGTTATAGCGAAGAACGTATTTCATTATTTTGGCTGCCATTTTTTAGATCACTTGGTGTTAATGTGATAATTATTCATGTATAAATGTGAGTTAATATATTTAGCTGCCAGTTGTACTTTGTGCTAATAAATGTGATAATCTGGATAAAGAAGGATGCCAGGTTATCGAGGAAGAGATGCTTCCTATTATGAGGGAATTCAAGGTGAATTTATGTATTTTTTTTTTTAAAAGAGATTACTTATATGTTAGGAAGTTGAAAGTTGTATCAGGTTGGTTGGTGAATAATCTATTTGTAAGGTTATAAAAGTAGTAGATCAAGTGGAAAGACCCATAAGAATGTGAATGAGGTTTTTTTATATGTTTTCATATGTTTTTGTTTAATTATAAGGTGTTTTATCTATGTCAACGAGCGGTTACACATCCTATAGCACCACTATTTAATGTAAAAGAACAAGTATGGATAAGATATTTTTGTTTTATATTTATGTTATTATTAGGAGTTGAAACCAGCAGCTATAGTTGCTTTGAAGAGGATATTTTGTAAGTTATAGATAGATAGATATAACAATTGCTAATATTGAAATGTAGTTTTATCTGATAAAGATCATGATGGTATATTGAATGATGAAGAGCTGGATTCTTTACAAAGAAGATGTTTTGAAAAGCCAATGACACAATCAGATTTCCATGATATTAAGTTTTCTGTTTCAAAACTGTCTTCTGAAGCAATAAGAAATAATGGTTTAACAGAAACAGGATTTTTGGTGTTGAATAAGCTTTTTTCAGTGAAGGGAAGACACGAGACTACCTGGCAAATTTTAAGATCTTTTAAATATACAGATAGTTTAAGTCTGAAAGATGATTTTCTTAATCCTAAGTATAAGAATTCTGATTATTATTATTGATTAATAAAAAAAAAAGAGTCGAAGTTAGATCTGATCAAAGTGTAGAGCTTAGTCCTTTAGGATATCGTTTTTTGGTTGATTATTTTTCATTAATGGACAAAGATAATGATGGTGCTTTAAATTCAGATGAATTGAACGCTTTATTTGTATCTACACCTGGACTTCCAGAGCTATGGGTTCTTTCATCGTTCCCAGATTCTACTGTTAGAAATGAGATGGGATATGTTACATATAATGGATGGCTTGCTCAATGGAGTATGACGACCCTTTTAAGTTATCCAACAACTCTTGCATATCTTGCATATCTAGGTTTTGAATCGCCAGGAAAAGAAGGAACAATTGATGCATTGCATTTAACAAAACCTCGAAAAAGAGGAAAGAAGCTTGTTAAAGTGAATAGAAATGTTTTTTTGTGTTATGTTGTTGGAAAAAGAAAATCAGGGAAAAGCTGCCTGTTAGACTCATTTATAAATACTCCTTATAATCCGAAATATACTCCTACAAAAGGTCATAGAATAGTTGTGAACAGTGTTGAAATTCAAAGTATTCAACGATATCTTGTGGTAAGAAAGATGAATCATGCAAATAAAAACTAAAACATATAAGCTTGAAGAACTAACAGATGATGAAAGCAGCGTTTTAAGTAATCCAAAAAAATTAGATTCATGTGATGTATTATGCTTAACTTATGATTCATCAGATCCTGAGAGCTTTGGCTATTTGTTAAAATTAAATGTTTGACTCTTATATGTTATTAATATTGATTAACTTTAAAAGGAAAAATATCCAGAAATAAATTCGATTCCATGCATCTATGTAGCTACAAAAGCAGATCTTGATCGCCAACAGCAGGTTTAATATTTTAATTATTGGTTTTTATTTTTAAAATAAGAATAGAGATGTGATATTCAGCCAGATCAGTATACTCAAGCTCAATGTCTTCGATCTCCAATTCATGTTAGCATACCATGGATGTCAACATCTGATTTATTTGTACAGGTATAACTCTATTATAAATCTAAAGAAATGAATTCATCAATACAGTTAGTTGAAGCAGCACAAGCTCCATATTCTGCTACACCCAGGTTTGTATAAATAAAAAGTATTTCTATAATTGAAAAAACTAGGAAAAAAACAGAAGGCGAAACCTCAAATATAGCCTTTTTACTAGCGACTACTGTGTTCGGAACTCTTGTTCTTTCTATTGGAGTACATTTGTTTTTTAGAAAGCCCTGATGTTTAAATTATATAAGAATAATGTGATTAGTTGTAGATATTTATGTATAATTGGCATAAATAAACTAATATCTAAAAAAATGTCAAATTACAAAAAAATAAACTGAATAAAATAAACATTCAATGTCTTTAAATTAAATACCATAATATTCGAATAGCAAAAGATATTCTATTTTAAGTTTCAACTTATGTTTAGAAGTTGGCAATAAATAATTATGTTGATATAGTTTATTTTCATATTTTGACATAATTTGATCCTTAAAAATATGTAATTATACATAAAATTACTTAAAAGAACTTGCTGATAAAGAAAAGATGATCTGAAAGTCTAAAATGAACAAAATGATAAATGAATCGTCTGAATTGCATAGGCAATCGAATAAAATCAAATGATTCAACTAGAATAGGTTTCAAAATACAATTATCTATATATATACCCTGTCTTTTAACCACTTTGTAAGAAAATATTTTGAAGTTTCGAAAAAAATAGACTTTTTCTAATAGTTAAAGAAAACATGCTCGTTTCATCTTTTTTTTTTATACTAGTGTATTCTTATAGATAATTATATCTATACTCTGACCCTTGATTCCAAATAATATTGAAATATCTAGAATAAATATTAATGAATCTAGTCAACGTTTGAATCATGATTTCCTATATTTTTGGTTTTATTATTTTCTGACCCTTGGTTTTTTAAATTAAGATATTCCTTATTGTCTTCAACGGTAAAAAATTAAGAGAATTTTTTAATAAAATTAAACTAATCGCATTCTTTGTCTTGATAACCATAAAGACTAGCAACATATCTGATACTATCTATCGTCTAAACATTTTTAATAGACAAAGATATATTAGATAATCCAAATTTTTATTTTTTATTGTTTGATAGTAAAAATATATCATAATTTTCTAATTAAAATCCCAAATATCCTTTTTGCAAGAAATAAGTGATAATTACTTATTTTTATAGTAATTTCTTTTTAAACAAGATGTTATAATATTAGTCTCGATGCAACGATAAATCAAAACCATCAATTTACGTTCTATTAATTCTTGTTTTCTTTTTTCGACATAATATCATAATGCAATTGACAATCCCTAATATAGTTAAATACAAAATTCCCTTGAAAATATAGATCCAATACAACTTTTTCAAAGTATTGTTTTTTAAGTTTTGGTATAGAAAGAAATAAAAGTAGAATGTAACTATGTATTAAGTGACATTTCTACAAATATACTTCCTAAACTTTATATATCATAATTTTCAAATAATTTTTATCGAGTCTCGATATTTTTCTTATTATACAGACATGCAATAAAAAATAACTTTGCATAATTTTTCAGAGGAAATAATGTTGAAATATCACCGAAATTCCTATATGAATACTCATATTTTTTAAAGATATTAGGCACCTATTTCCCGAATTTTGTTTGTATAGCTAAAATTATAAAATCTAGCCAAAATCTCGTCTTCTACCCCATATTCATAGCCTTCTATCGCATAAAAACAGTCGTTTCTTCGACTTTTATATAAAAAAAAACCAATATTTATAGGATATATAACTCAAAAATCCAAATAAACCCTTTTAAAGTCCAAAAAAAAATATACTTAATAAATGCATAATTTCATATACAATTCTAATATATATCATCCTATTTTCCTCTGTTTTCCCTTCTTTTTCCTCTTTTTTTACTTTTCTGTCAAAAATACTCCATTTTTAACCGTTCAAAAACAAATAAACTAGTAAAATACTCATATAAATCATTGGAACAAAGATTTCATCGGGTTTTCTACTGATTTCCCTCGTTTTTCTCGCTTTTTTGTCCAGAATTTCTCTCAAAAAATTTTGGTCGTCGTCAGATCCAACGCTCGACGATCAGACTTATAACTACATTTATATATTATAGATTTTCCATGTAAAAAAAAATACATAAAACACCTTTTTTATTTAAAATACCTATTAATATCCATTATTTAATTACTATTATCTCCTTTGTTTTTAATAATTGCCTTTTTATTCTCTTCAATTTCAAAAAAAGCTTGCAAGTTGACGTTTTTCATATTTAATCCCCTCATGACCAAAATATCCCCAAAAAAACACTCATTACTACATCTAATACTCAAAAATATTCTGTTAAAATCTTATTTTTCTCTTTATCTTGTATATATTTTCTCAATTCTTGTCAGATCATGTAAAAAGGCCGATATTTCATTCTCAACCAAAAAAACATCAATTCTTCTCAAAATTTAACTAAAAAAACACTATTTTAAATCATATTCTTTCCAAATTTTCATAGAATTTTATATCTTTCATAACTTAATCATCTTCAATACAACTTTTTTCTTTTACTTAAAAAATACAAAACTAAACACAAAATATCAATCCATAGATTTTCCTACAAACATTTCATAGGAAATATTGGATGTTCTTGAAACTTTATATTTTCAGGATTTTCTGAGCAATTTTTACCTAATTTACCTGAGATCGACGTCAGAAAAATTCAAGATTATCAAGTACTTTCTAGAGGCACCTAAAAGTGGTCAATTTCACAGGAAACAAGTATTTTAGATTAAAAAAAGTAAGTTAAGTTGTATTTAAGGATTTTTTTCCTTTTTTTTGCGTTGAAAAAGGACTAATTTTGACTTAGTATGGTGTATATTAATGATATTAAATATGCATGGTCAGTAGCAGGAGAAAAGAGGAGAAAACTAGGTATTAATAGTATATATAGCTCTAGTTGTATCAGAGGACATCGATCGTCTTTGTGCGATCATGAAAATCGGCAGCTTTTTGAGATCAAACGTAAGGGAAGACCGGTATCTCAATGTGTACAGATGCCGACAGAGCGCACGAAAAAAGGGTCTAAAACGAGATGTATATGTCATCATGAATTAGGGGAATCATTTGTTTCATTAGATGTTGAAAAAATGGCACTTAAAATGTCAAAAAAAAGTGAAATTTTTCAAGATAAAAAATACATGATTAATAAGGATTAGATAGGAAAAAGATATCACCAATGATGAAGAATGAGAGGGGATTTTGTGATATTGAAAAAGATCAAGGGATCAGGAATTCAGTGCAAATTTATTCGTTTCCAACGGATTATAATACATTAAACAATTCTCTGCAATGGATTCATCTGCCTGAAGTGCCCAAAACACCAAGTAATATAGATATAAAAGCTCAGGAAGCAAGATTTGAGCCGAATGGTTTATATGATTCAGATTCAGTATTTTGTTCTCAAAATTTGGGTTCTGAATTGAAGCCTACTGAAATGATTCATGAATATCCTCAATATATGTGTAATTGTTTTTATCCCCTTGTTATTGAAGAAATTAATTTTAATTTTATTTTTGTTCTAGATCAAATGAATTTTTATCAAACATGTGATAAATCTGCGTATACACATTTTGATAGTGTACCCATTTATCCGTATATGAGATCAGACATAGGTATAGATTCTCGGGTCTTTACATCTGAATTTGTTGGATGTGATCAGTATTTGAAAATGCAAAATAATGATAACACTAAAATTCCTGAACTACTTACAGATCCTCAAATAATGATATCAAATGATTATCGGAATTTTAATTCTGAAATTTTGGATATATCTTACCCATATTTATTATCTAAAGTTGGGTTTGACTATTTATTTGATTCTACATGCGAATCTTCAAATTGTCATATTAATACTAATAATATTCCTCAAAATGTATTACAAACTATGTCAATGGATAGAAAATTATTATTGGGCTTATATACCAACCCTAAATGAAAGTTTTTGAGTAAGATGCCCGATTTAAATATATGTATTAACAAGGTTTTTTTCTAAAAATATATTCTAATATGTTATTAGATACCAATGATTTTTTTAAAATAAATACTGTTTATAGGCCTGAAAATATCCAGAATTTTTCTAATGATATCTGATTTTCTATTCTAAAAAGAGGAAGCTAAATACATAAAAATAATGATTTCTTCTATTTTTAAATTTTTTGTTATATTAAAAGATGCAACTAGATAATTAATATTATTTATTCTAGGGATACTATTATATTTATAAGCAATAAAAATCCTATATATTTATTTTGTAAATAAAAACCTGAAATATCTTATTTATATGAATTTTTGAACATAGACATGTATATATGTTAGAACTATTTATGATATAATCTCATTAGAGTTCAATTTATAATTTAATTTGAATAATATGTTAATTGTGTAGAATTATTCTATAATGTGTATCATATTAGAAATAGTTTGCCATTAATTTTTTATAAGCTATATCTTTTTGCATTGTTAATTGCTCTGATTTGTTTAAAACATCTTAAGCATTATAGTTCTTAAGTCTAGCCTAATGAAAGAGGACTTCTTGGGGAATTGCGACTGTTAAGAAGTAAATCTTTTCTAATTCTACGATTTTCTTGAGATTTTATACTATCTTTCTCAAGTTTTATTGATGAAGGTGAACTGCGAGGTGTCTCTCCATATTCTAAAGCTCCTGTTCGTTCTCTTGTTCGAGAATTATGACTATCATCTCTCAAAAATAAGGATATTCTTTCATCAGTAACAGAAAGTAAAGATGTTTGTTCAGATGTTTGCAATGCCGTCAATCTAATGATATATTCAAGAAGTGACAATGTTTCTAAATTGGTATTGGAGCCTTTTTGTAGCTCTAAAATTTCATCTGTAGTTTCAACATTAATGTCTAATGCTTTCAATGCTGCTGAAAATTCATCTACTTGCTTTTCTGACTTTAAAACCTTATTTCCATCATTCGTAATTTCTTTAGATGCTTTCTGATTATCAGAAGATGACATATTCTTTAAATATCCCTTATCATTATTGCAATTGTCTCCATTATTTACATTTTCATATATATTATCACAATTATCATTATCACTTGAGCTTTCACTGACATCACTTGTATTACTGCTTGTATTATCTTGACTTTCCTCTTCATCATCCATATCATCATTCCAAATTTCAAATGCAATCCATTCTATATTTTCTGGATCATTAATTTTATCATAAAATGATTCTTCATCAACATTTTCTTGAGTTTCAGAATCTTCTGTATCATCATCCCTAATTGATTCTAATAATTTTCTTGGAGGTGAGAGTGCATGGTTGAGTTTTAGAACAAGAACAGGTGTTTTTGCTTCTTCAATATTAAGAAGTCTTCCTGATGCACTAAAAAAAAGCCTTGAAATCAAATGAATCGGTATATTCCTTCTAGAACCATGTATGTGCCCATTCTTGCTTTTTTTCATACTTTTTTTCTCTATTTCCTCATGATATCTTCCATCATTTAAGTCTTCAATCACTTGTAATTCATATGCATATTCATTTACCCTCTTACGAGCCAGATCTCCCTTTGATTCCATTGAATCATTTAAATCTACCCTAATAATTGATACTAAACATTTAGCATGCTCCTCTTTCCATGTTATATCACTTGTTGAGATCATATGTGCTATTCTAGCACTTCCTGAGAATATTGTATAAAGTTTCAATACAAAAACAGGTCCAACCTGTTGAAACTTAAGTGTCGGCGTCTTACAAAATAATGAATCTGCTGATATAAGGAATGATGATGCCTGTAACAGTCGAGATGGTGAAACTGTATTTGGCAATGATGATGATATATTTGCTCCTGATGTTGTCAACGCAAGAGATATAAGAGGAACCGCCTAAATCTCATCAAACTACATCATTTTACCCTCATACCTACATCCTCAATCCTTGATAAAAGGTTTTTCATATCTGCCATAATAACTCCCATATTATTCTTATTAATATGTTTTGAGATTTCTTGCTCATCTGCCGCATCACTCACACGTTTTGCAAATGCATTTATATCTCTACGAAGTGAGTTCGTTAGATGAACCGTACTCCCAAGACTTGTATTTCCTCTAGCTGATCTATTATCCCATTATATATGGTCTTCTTCACCAAAAAAAAAAATACATAATCTCTATCAAATCAATCGCCGGCGTAACAATCTTTCATACGATCAATACAAATCTATAGGCATCATATATCTACCCGTATCTTTTGTTCAAGCTGCTTTTTTAATGAATCTAACATCTGACGCTGGGACTGAGATGGCATGTCCTTAATGTACCTAGAAACCTGGCGAAGCGCAATACCACCTGCAATACTTACTCCGCTACGTATTGCAAAGGTTGCCGCTGCAATAGAGACTCTATTAAGGTCAATCTAAGTCTCATCTTTGTTTATATTAAACTTTGCCAAAAAATCATCCATTTTTAAGCCTTTTTCGCCCGGAAAAAAAACAATATCTACTAAAAATATTAGCCCGGTTCATTCTGCGTATTTATTTACCTGTTTTTCTTAAGTTTAACCTGTCATTTTATTTTTTTTTTCCAACCTTATTTATTTTGACGTTGGAATATCGATCAGCCTAGTCCCACGCACCACACCAAAATTTTCCTTATCTCTTAGCTGGCCTCAATTACCTATAAAAAGGGCTTTAAAGGCGCTAAAACAGGTCCAAAATATGATAAATAGAATATTCTTTACTGATATATTTAGATCCTTTTTTCCGGGCTTTTTTTTGACGAAAAATAGAGTTTTTTATTGAGAAATAAATAATATAGATTTAAAGAGATATTAAGCATGAATTCAGAGGCAAATAACAGTGATAAAGAAGGTACTTGGGAGGATAAGATAGATCTTGAAGAAATTCCGCGAAAAATTGGACAATTACGGATGTCTGCAGAGGCAGAAGAATTCCGACCTAGAAACATGTATTATGGGCCACAGGGTCATGAAAATGGGGAAATAAGAGTTTTTTTATCTTTTTTTTAGATTGTACTATGAATTGCGATGCGAACAATATGCCATATGGGCACTTTATGGGCTATAACCAGAGATATGATGATCGAAAATATGAGCCATGTAATAGGGATTATTCAAGGCAAGGAATGAATATTCGTGGCATTGAGAAGGGGATGAGTATAGGAATTCTTTTTTTTATGTATTTTTTTTTTGAAATTTGAAGCCACACCAGAATCCAAAGGGTCAGCAACAAGTGGACAGCGTACATCTGCTAAGGTAATAAGGGTAGATGATGCACCTAAAGTATCTGGATTAGACGGATCGGTTGTTGGAAGGAATGGTAATAGGGTAAATAAAGTGGATAAAAGGGTACCGTCAATGGATATGGAAAATTTATCATTAGCAGCATCAAAACAAGAAAAGAATCATGTTTCAGTGACGGGAGATGAAGAACGTAAAGATCTTGATATTGCTAGTCAATTTCAGGAAGAAATAGATGAAGAGGTTTTACAAGATATATATGGAAAAGAACATGTAAATGTAGTTTTTATTGGGCATGTTGATGCAGGAAAATCTACACTTGGGTAGTTATTTAAATATGATTATTTATTGGTTTAAGAGGTTTAGAGGGAATATTCTTTATATGACAGGAATGGTAGACAAAAGAACCATGGAAAAATATGAAAAAGATGCAAAAGAAGCAGGCCGAGAAAGTTGGTATGAAGATAGAAAAGGATATTAAGTATATTTTTAATGAAAAAGGTATTTATCGTGGGCATTGGATTCTACAAAAGAAGAGCGATCTAAGGGAAAGACAGTTGAATTGGGTAGAGCGTATTTTGAAACAGAAAAACGTCGTTATACAAGTAATATATGAATAATTGCATGGTATGTATTAATGATTCAAGTTCTTGATGCACCTGGTCATAAATCCTATGTACCGAATATGATAGAAGGTACTGCTCAAGCAGAGGTGGCAGTACTTGTTATTTCTGCACGAAAGGGAGAATATGAAACAGGATTTGAAAAAGGTGGACAAACAAGAGAACATGCTATGCTTTCAAAAACACAAGGGGTCTCAAAACTTATTGTAGCAATTAATAAAATGGATGATCCTACAGTAGAATGGTCAAAAGAAAGGTTAAATGATTATTGATTAATATTTATCTAAAATATTTTAAGATATGATGAATGTACAAATGGGATTACAACGTTTTTGAGAAAGGAAGTGGGATATAATCCCAAGACAGGTATCATATGTTTTTTTTGGGGGGTTTAATGGGTTTAAGATATATAGATTTTGTATTTATGCCAATATCTGCATTTACTGGTATAAATATTAAAGAGCGTATTGATAAAAAAATATGCCCATGGTATAATGGACCATCTCTTCTTGAATATTTAGACGAAATGGATACATTTGAACGGAAACTGAATACTCCATTAATCATTCCTATTCAAGCGAAATATAAGGTCTTTATATTATATAAATATTTATCATATCTTAATTTTTATTAGGATATGGGCTTGGTTATTGAAGGAAAAATTGAAAGTGGTTATGTTAAAAAAGGATCTAATGTTATTCTTATGCCAAACAAGGTATATATTTGTCATATCAAGACAATTCTCAATAATATTTTAGACTGTTGTTGAAGTTGTAGGATTATATAATGAATTAGAAGAAATACGAGTAGGTCGTTGTGGTGAACAAATAAAGCTTCGAATAAAGGGAGTAGAAGAAGAAGATGTTATGACGGGTCATATTTTATCATCATTAGAAAGTCCTGTTAGTACGGCTAAAATATTTGAAGCACAGATAGCTATTTTGGAAGTTAAAAGCTTACTTACTGCTGGTTATTCATGTATTATTCATATTCATTCAGCAGTTCAAGAGGTTACTTTTTTGGTAAGTATACTTTTTATAATATAAGCTGACATATTATAGAAATTGCTTTATAAACTTGATAAGCTTACAAATCGGCGAAGTAAAAAGCCTCCTGCATTTGCAACAAAAGGCATGAAAATTGTAGCTTTGTTAGAAGTAGCTTCTCCTCTGTGTCTTGAAACATTTGATAAATATAAACAACTTGGTCGATTTATTCTTCGTAATGAAGGTCTTACTGTGGCAATTGGAAAAGTAACAAAACTTATCTCCGAGGAGTAGAAATGAATTAATGTAAATATGATATTTCATTAAAAATATTTGATATTATTTGATATTTTGATATAATTTATTTTGCATTTTTAGACATATTACAAGATTGAGATCATGTAATACTTATAATATTGTTAGATAATATCTTTATAGTCTTTAAGCTTGTAATTTTTGATTCTAGCAATATATAGATAAGATTATTTACATTTTTTAAAAAATTAATATTAATTCTTTTGAAAAATACCATATTATAACATATATTAAAAATATAATACAAGATCAAGAAATGTCTTTGCATATTCTGGATATTAGAAATCTTGTTAAGAATTCTTAAAAAGTTTATATTTTCATAAACTAATATTAACAAAACTCTTGTCTGCTAAGTATTTAAAATAAAATATTATTTCTATTTAAAAATCTAATTAATATTACTTCTTATTATTTGATTATAAGTGATTGAGAGTTTAATAGAAGGTTTTTTTATCAAAAAATATGTTCTATTAAAAATTAGTAATAATATCCTTAAAAAAATAAGAATATATTCTTTTATATAAAAGTAGAATACATGTTAAATAGAAAAAATATCATATCATGAATATTTTATGCTATTCAGACATGTATAAATTAATATTTTTTTCCTTAACCTTGCCGATATGTAATGTATACAAAATGATAAAAAATACAAAAGAAAGCTAAAATTTAAAGATAACTTTAATCTTTCTATTGCATGATAATCAGAAATACCTTGGTTACTTATTGTACTATTTTTTATCCAAAATTCCTTAAATATTTAAGAATGGTTTTTACGCATAAGTATTCCAGCATAAGAGTTAGTGATAAAAAAATATTTTAAAAATGAAATATCATAAAGACAACCAATCTAAAGACGAATCCAAACTTTCTGTTCCCAAGACGAAAACCCCTAATAATGATACATTATCTTTTCTACAAATGATTTTTCCTCAACAAGATATAAACGTTTTGAAACATATTCAGGAAGAATATGGAAATGGTTTAGAGAAAGTGATAAATGAAAATCTGGATATGATGGATGATGATAAGAATCAAAAGTCCTTGAATGATTTGCTTTCTGAAAATTTGTCTGAAATTCCAAAGACAAAATGTAAAAAACGTAAAAATATACAAAACATTTCGTTAAATGAATGGTATAAATGTAATGAACCTCGGGAATCAATGGTAGATATTAATGTGGAATCTGGTTTAAAATGGAATGATATTATTCCGAATATCGAATGGCTCGTTGACATTTTTAATATCCCTAGGAAACAAGCTGCATCGATTTATCACCAATCTTCGGTTTCTCTATCAAAATCTGTATATACTTTATTATCAAGTGATTACATCATAAAAAGAATCAACGAATCGCTCGCCATGCTACAAAATGATTATAAAAACAACCTAAAAGAATTGAAAAAACAATTCCCATTTCTAGAAGAACATATGTATAGCAGAATATTACTTTCAGTGGAAAATAATCTTCCAAAAGCAATAAGTGTAATAAAAACGATTCAACGAAGTCCTGTATATATCAAAAACCAAGATCAAACTTATCATTCTAACACATCCTCTCCAAAACGTCACAATCACAATCACATTAATGACAATGATAAATCGAAACTTAATCCTTCTTCCGATGATATGATACATACCAACTACACTCTTGAGGAGTGTAAAGCCAATTTATCAATATTCATTTTTAACAGAAATCATGCATTTAAAGAAGCCGCAAAAGCCTATCAAAAAGCAAAAACACATGGATACTACAGAGATATGGTTACACATTATTCCGAAAAGGTACCTTCCCATTTTCTCTTTCATAAAATTCATTTCTAGGCTCAAGAATATAATTCCAAAGTTAAATTATGGAGCACCAGAGCTAAAATGTGTATGATACAGAATAGGTAATATTATCCTTGAAACAAATGATTATCCTAATTTTTTTTTTCAAGTTTTCCTAGTTATCTAATCGATCTTCATGGGTTAACTGTTGCCGAAGCCACTCCTTTAGTTAAAAAAGCTGTTGCACAATGGTGGTGCCACGAACAAAAACTTCAAACCAATATACCCACTCCATTAGAAATTATAACCGGCGCTGGTCTTCATAGCAAGAATAAACAGCCTAAAATTAAACCATTTATACTTCAACTTTTAAATAAAGAAGGTTGGTTAATTAAAGAAAAACCCGGAAAAATTATAGTACAAGGTTTTCGCACAAACGAATCTCATACCAAGTCCAAACAACTCACTCTTCGTTCCTAATTCGCAAAATATATTCCAAAAAAAACGATAAATAGATAAACTTGAATATATTTTCTTTTTTTTTTTAATCCGACTTGAACATTATTCCATCCTTCCCTTTCATCCTTCCTTTCATCCTCCCTTTCATCCCCCCTCTCAAAATACATCCTTTACCATTCTATCCTTGTCTTACATGCTTCTTCTTCCATCTTTCATACCATTCCTCAATCTCTCGCACCTCCCCTACCCTACATTTCTCATATAACATTAAAATCTTCCTTGATACCTCTTCTACCGATCCATCCTCAACTATTACATTAAATTCATCCTCCATAACTTGCAAAATAACCCCTTCCACCTCCTCCACCGAAATTAACCCCGTATTCTCCACTAATTCACATAGAACTCCACATAACCAATCTCGTTTTTCTCCACTATCCGTTCCACCCCAACACGATGAAACCGCCATAGAAAGAACTTGCCATTCATAAAGACATAATGAAACCCCTAATTCAAAATATCCTTTCCACTCTTCTAACATTCTTTCTAACCCTTATTTCTACCTTTAAATTTTTTTCTCAACATCTTTATTTCTAAATATTCTAACCCTCATAAATCCTCATAAATCTTCATAAACCCTTATAAATCTTCATAAATCCTTATAAATCCTTACAAACCCTTTAATTTTCTCTAGTAATACATTCAGCCCTCTCCATTCTCCCCATTCTCATACTTAAATCCACTTCTTCTTCTCACCCGTAAGCATACCTCTTTCCTTACGGGACACCCTTTCCATTAGGCTGTCCCATTCCTCCTTACGGACACGCCTTCCATCGGGCTGTCCCTAACCCCGCTCACGGGACACTCCCTCAAACCATGTGTCCCTTCCTTACGGACACCCCTCAACATGTGTCCCCTCCTCACGGGACACTCCCTCCAGGGGGTGTCCCCTTCTTCTCCAGTCGCGAGACCCGCCCGACGCGTCTGAATCACTCTCTGATTCACAATTCGATGAAAAAGAACCCTCTTTTCCCGCAGATTTTCGCGTATTTAACTCTTCATCCAATTGTATGCTCTTATTTCTAATCTCATTTCTTCTTTTTATTAGATTTTTTGCACGTTCATCATAAACCCTTTGCTCTAATGTCTCATCAAGAAGCCGTTCTCGAGCCCAATAAGATGGCGATGGAGGTGGAGATACCTCATTAGATTCAGTATTTTCCTGAATCTCTTCAGAATCAAAGAAATCCGCCGGAAGAACCGATTCCGGCCGCTGTCGTTTATTAGGGGGTTGATTATGACCAGGCGACGAACGTCGATACATATATTATATATAGAGAGATGAAATGACGAGAGGTCCAATGAGCCTATAAAGGATTTATAGATTTATATATATAAAGAGGATATAATAACGGGGCGAATAATAGTTATATAAGAGAAGAATAAGAGAGGAATATTGGTGTATATTGGTGTATATTGCTGTATAAATATGAGTAATTTCAACAAGATGAGTGGACATGGTATAAAATAGGAGAAAGAGGAGAAATGAAATGATAGAGGAGAATGACGGTAGAAGAGTGTTTTATAAGCTAAAAGAGAAGCAAAGAGAGTATTTGAGGGTATTTGAGTGTATTTTTGAGAAAAAAAAAAGAGGCGGTTTTTCTATATATCAAGAAGGAGGGTATATTAGAAAGTGAAAAAATACAGGAAAAAGGGTCCTAAAGATATCCGTTGTTAATTCTTATTGTAAAAGAATTTTGACCGGTATCGGTTGATCGTCGGATAAAGATTTTTTATAAAAGAGTTTAAGGATGGGGGATAACCAGACATTTATTAATCCTAGTGTTCTTCAGAAGGTCGAACTATGCAGTGGAACAGAGTATGAATGGATGCAAACGTTAGGAGAGGTAGAAATCCATGTGCCGGTACCATTAGGAACACGAGGAAGAGATATTAGTGTTTTACTAGAAAAAAAATTAATAAAAGTTGGACTTAAGAACAAAGAGCCATTGATTGAAGGAGAGCTTTTTAAAGAGATAAAGCAGGAAGAAAGTACCTGGACACTTGGTAGATGAAATGATGAATATATATATGATGTTAAAAAAAATCGATAGAAAACCAAAAAGTGATTATTATACACCTTGAGAAGATAAATAAGATGGAGTGGTGGTCATCAGTGGTCCAGGGACATCCATCTATTGATACGTCTAAGATCCAGCCGGAAAATTCGAAACTAGGAGATTTAGATGCGGAAACTCGATCAATGGTGGAAAAAATGATGGTAAGAATGCATTAAAAGAGTAAAAAGAATATATGGAAGACTTATGAAGGTCTTTCATGTATTTATCTAATCATCTGTAATTATAGTTTGATCAGCGACAAAAGGAACTTGGAAAACCCACAAGTGATGAATTGAAAAAACAAGAGATTTTGAAAAAGTTTCAGGAGCAACATCCAGAACTAGATTTTTCTAAAGTAAGTAGAAAAAATGGCTGTATAATATACTAAATTCTAACTAGGCAAAAATTAACTGAGTTACCTGAAACAAAAAAAATATCGTCATTAGTAAGTATTAAATCTATGTTATTCTTAGTGAATAGTTATCTATCAACATTAAATAATAACATAAGTATTAATGACATTTTTTGAAATCACAAAATCTGTATATATTTATTGAAAATGTATTTGAATAAAATCAAAAGTGTATATTTCCATTTTTTATGAAGCAAATATAAATAGTAAGAGTCTCAATGTGTCTTTTGCTTGAAGGGAAAAAGTTTATATGTTATTTTCCATGTTGTGAGGGGAAATTGTCATTGGAAAATGGATTTGTCCTTGGTTTTTGAGCAAAAGGAAGAGTAGAAGCATTTTGTCGAATAGTCTGTGTTTTAGGATCTATAAAAGGTGTTGTTATATTGTCAAAACTTTTCGAAAATGGATTCGTAGGAGGTGGAAATTGATTTGCTAGAAGAGTTCTTTGATGCTCAAACTCAGTATTCATAGACAGAGGAGGTCGATGAAAGGGATTTGTGTGATTAATACTAGAATTGTTCATTTCTAAAACTGGTGGCGGGATGACTTGATTAAAATGAGGTGGTTGATTGAATGGAAGAACATTCGACTGCGTATGATATATATTATATCCAGAACCAGATAAATTAGCTTGTGTAGGATAGATAGAATTATAATCCTGTTTTTGATTTATGGGAAAAGATGGTTGAAACGATTCTGGATTCTGAATAATTGGTTGAGTAGATTGATAAGGTACATTATTAGGGTGAAAAGCTGAGGAATACTGATTGGATAGCCCATAAGGTATTCGTGCTTGTGGTTGCATTTGCGGTGGCACATTTTGAGGAAATGAAGGTATTGATTGTTCTGTTGGAGCAGAATCAACGACCGTTTGTATCGGTTGTGTTGGTTGAATTCCTGAAAAATTTGAAGGCTTATAAGCCATATTCTTCCCAGGAGTATTCGGAAACATAAAAGCTTGCTCATTCTCAATACTTGAAAAAAAGTCGATTAGATTAATATTGTTTAAATTTTGCTTTTGAGTATTTCCTGATAAAGATTGAGCATCTAAACATTAATAAGTATTAATAAGGTTGATTAATAAGGAATTAAACTTGTAGTCTTTTTTTTTGAAGAAGTTTTAGTAGATTGAACAGTCAAATTCGTCTTTTTTTTATTGGGATCAAGAGCATTTTTACTTTCAATATATTGAAGCCTATTTTTCTCAAAGTTTTTATCATCCAAATACTCTTGCAGTGCACGAGAAAGGCCTACAGGTGCCTGAAACGCTCATAAATTATTGCTTTCAAAGTAACATATATACTATACATGTTTAATATTTGGAACCTCTATACATGTCAAAGTTTCCATCCTACATGCAAATGACAAATAATCCGAAACACTTACAGTCTGTTTAACAAACTTTTTGTATATTTCAAGTGCCTTTTCTGCATCATATTTTGACATTTCAAAATAATGTTCTGATTTATATAAAAAACCTTCTAAAAAACATAATCCATACCAAGAACATTAATTACTCCTTCATTAATTACTTGAAACAGAGATAAAAGATCTCTTATTAGTAATCTAAATCCTGCAATAGTTATATCATTTGTTAAACCATCTTCCAAAAGCTAAAAAATATTTAAATACTAATAATTATACAGAGAAAAATGCAAAAATATACCTTGCAACAAAGTAATGCATCAATTTGTCTCTGAACAATTTCTACTTCCCGAAGAAGTCCTTTTGCTACTGTTAATCGACGTAATCTTCCTTCCACCATTTTGTTGCTTTTTGCATAAACATAATCTACTTGTACATCCTTAAAACCTTGTATTCTTTCCTGTAGATAAAGACCATAGTTTTGAATATTTTTACTTTGTTGAGATATTGCCAACTCCCCTAGAAATAAAAGACCCCCTGAATCATATGATAAAAAGCTAGGATCTCCAAATAGCTCCTTGACTGAAAAATATCTCATATTGTTAGACAAATATCGCAGTGTTATATCCTTAGATCCATCACGAATCATAATATGAATAACAATAAGGCTTTTAAAGACAATCTTAATAAACATAAACTTAAAAATAGTAATAACGGACATCATACGGTCCATGAAGGCTCATGTAGACGTGAAAAGAGCGCACTAAACACCTCAAATAATGCAATATCTCCAGAATAGGTCGCTCCTAAAATACTCTCTAAATATTTCTGTTTTGGCGCTGCTAACTGCAAAAAAAAAGCAATTAGTACGTATATATGCTATATGAAGATATGTTTTCTACTAACTTTTATCTTTGTTGCACCTATATATCTTTAGTATTTCATCATATATATCTTTCCAAGAAAAGGTCTCACCGTTAACGGCTTTTTGATAGGATAGTCCTTTATAGGGCATCAAATGACTCGTATTGATCCGCTGAATCGATCTGTGTTATTTATTTCCTCGGTTTCCCTATATTTATCCCTCTTTTTCTGATTTTAGTATGTCGGGTATAATCTGCGTAGTTATACTAGGCGTCAAGACGTGTTGCATATAAAACGGAAAATGCTAAAAAAAGCGTCTATTTTGTCAATAAACAGATAGCATTGGCTTCAGAAACGAGTTTCTTAGCAACTAATGCGTTTTATCTGCCACAGAAATTACGCATCTTAGCTAATACTTTATCTAGATGCACCTGAACTGTGGACTATAAAATAGACGGTATATGCTAGGTTATATGCTAGGTTATATGCGTCTTTTTATACGCATATAAGCGGGTTAATGCGCATTTATTAATGCATATATTGATCAATAAAAAGGCTTTATAGTATATATTTATTGGTCGAACTAAATCTCAGAGGTTGGCGTCAATTTATGTAACAAGGTAAATTTAATTTGACGCTTTCACCATATATGAAATTCCATAGACAGGAAAAACTAATTAGTTTCTTCTGTTTGGAACATTTTTCTGCCAGGCTTTACTTCATCATTGATTCATTTGACCGTGGAAGGATTAATTTTCGAGGGACCAGATTTCGGGTAAAAATAAGGGCAGATAGCATTTGATAATATTGATAGCTATATATGCGTGGCATAAGAAGCATTATACATAGAAATATGGGGAATAAAGCTTAGAATGAAATTTCATGGCGCATACAATCGTTAAAAATGAGCATTAACCTAGTGAAAGATAAGAGACACCTCTATTTTCTAGCAGCAAAATAGATATTAACAAGTCAATACATGTTATTTTATGTAATAAAGAATCAGATTTTCTATTTTAAATCTATTAATCATAATATGTTATTGGAATGATTTGCAAGGACGATAAGGATCAGGATAGAAGCGAATAATTATCATATTATTATTGGATTTAGAATTTGTTTTATTCTTGTTATTTTTTTTTATATTTGAAAATGTATATTTTCAGGAGATTTGGAAAAAATAGTGGAAAACGATGGGTTCATAGTGAACGAAGGGTTATTTCGTTTAGAACGATTGATAACGCAGATGAAGGGACTATTGTATATCTGCTTGGATGGTTTTTACGGTATAAACGTAAATTGAGCCGTTATATACAGTTTTATGGGTTACGAGATATATTTGGGAAAACAGTACAATTGGTTTTACGGGAAGGAAGGGAAGGACTTGGGGAAGAAGTGGAAAAGGTGTCAGCAGAAAGTGTAGTTGAGGTTAAAGGAATGATTCGATTACGACCGAAGAAGGATCGGATAGCGGATGAAGGATTGGAAGTAGATATGAAAGGAATTCGTGTGATTAATGTGGCAAAACCTCTTCCATTTCAGCCTATGTTTGTATCATCGGTAAATTCTAATGTACGAGCGAAATATCGGTATTTAGAACTTCGTAATCCTATTAATCAAAAGGCACTTTGGTTACGAGCAGAAATAGCAAAAAGTATTCGGGATTTTTTCTATGAACGACACTTTCTTGAAGTGGAGACACCACTTTTATTTAAATCGACGGCAGAAGGTGCTAGGGAATTTATTGTGCCAACACGACAGAATGGTTATGGCTATGCTCTTCCTCAATCGCCGCAACAATATAAGCAAATATTAATGTCTAGTGGAATAGGACGGTATTATCAGCTTGCAAAATGTTTTAGAAATGAAGATTTAAGAGCCGATCGTCAGCCAGAATTTACACAATTGGATTTGGAAATGTCTTTTGTAACTCAAAAAGATATATGTTGTATCGTAGAAACGTTATTAAAACAATTGTGGAAAAAATATCTTGGAATAGAGATTGAGATTCCGTTTAGAAAGATCTCTTATGAAACGGCAATGTCGAAATATGGTTCAGATAAACCGGATTTAAGATATGGGCTTGAGATTCAGAATATAACGTCTTTTCTGGCACCTGTTGCTTCAGAATATCCTATTGTAGATGCAATTGTTATTAAAAATGGTTTAGTTATATCGAAAAATAGATTTCAAATCATTAGCAAAGAAATATCGACATATCATCAACCAATTGTTGTTTATATTCATTCATTAGATAGATTAGAAACATGGTTATCAAGAACACCCTTTTCTCTATCATCTATAAATAACATGAAACAATTAAATAACTACTTAGGACTTGAGGTTAATGACGTTATTTTTTTATCTCAACGTTCTATAAAACACTCAGGTAATCTAACGCAATTAGGACATGGTCGACAGCTGTTATATCATGAATGTGTAAAACATAAGTTAATGCCTTCTTTTTCGGAAAAACAATTCGAGTTTGTTTGGATTAATGAATTCCCTCTTTTTTCTCATGAAAAGGATGATTCGAAACAAGACCAAGCTCGTGTACTTAAATCTACACATCATCCATTTACCAGTCCTTTGGAAGATGATATTTATTTACTTAAAAAAAGTCCTGAATCCGTACGAGCAGATCATTACGACATTGTCGTTAATGGGATAGAGCTTGGAGGAGGTAGTATTAGAATTCATGATACAGCTTTGCAAAAGTATATATTGGAAGATATTCTTAAGGTAAATGATTTGTCCATATTTTTTTTCCTTTATAATTATTATATGTTTAGTTGTCTCAAAATGAAATTGATGAGTTTTCCCATCTTTTTGAAATTTTGTCAAGTGGTTGTCCTCCTCATGGAGGTATTGCTCTTGGTAAATACAAACATTCTACCTATTTTTCCTGATTATTTTTAGGATTCGATCGTTTAGTTGCCATTTTACATGGAACAAATGTTATTAGAGATGTCATTGCATTTCCTAAAACATCTTCAGGCGTAGATCCCGTGGTAAAAAGTCCAGGGAAGATATCTAATAGTGTTTTAAAATATTATAATCTTGATCGATAATTTATCTGGTTAAAGTATACTTTTTTACTTTTCAAAAAACATGGTTAAATAACTAATAAAAGTAATTATTATTCAAATTTCGATTAATTTTTTCTCTAAAATTTGACATTTCCATGGATATATTTATATTTGAACAGAAATAATTAATATAGGTAAATTTACTATTTTTTTCTAAAAAAAAATTCATCTTATCATTTCTAGCTTAGATCTAACATAATTTATTACACAGTTTGGATATATTTTACTTTCAATTGATATTTATTTTCAATTTCATATTTCGATTCATCTACAATCAACATATTTCTTTTAAAAAATTCTTTTCATCACTAAAATCTATCATTAATGACAACATAGCAATCTTAAAATCTATTTCTTCTTCATTCTGGGTTTATTTTCATTTTTTAATATTTTTTATAAATTTTCAAAAATCTCTGGTTTTTTATTTCAACATTTCTTTATTTTAAAATTCTTTCAATCATACACTTTTCTATTACCATTTCTTATAAATAATCTTTGAACTTCAAATTCTTTTTCATTTATATATATTTTTTCTTTTCGATTTAAAGACTTGGAATCTTCGGTATTCTATGTTTTTATAATTCTTAACAGGTAATTTCTTAATACATGTTTAATAAAATAATTAATATAATACTAAGATTTAGAAGAATTTATAGTATAGATTCATGTGAATCTATATTTTTTCTTTTAATTTTTATAAATATTTAAAATAGATCAAAATTGAAGTTTAAAATGGAAGAAATCAGCAATTGTTTAAATAATTTGGCATCTCTTGCGCTTTCAACAACAGGGGAAATTCCTCCTCCATTGGTAGGATGTTCTTTTACTCTTATTGGAACAAAACTTTATGTATTTGGAGGACGTTTAGTTTCTAATTGGTGTTTAACAAATGATTTATATGTCTTGGACTTAGAATCATATATTTGGACGAAAATTCATAATCCTTCACCAAATCTTCCGGAACCCAGATATTTTCATTCAGCAGATATATATTTGAATTGTATTTATGTTTTTGGAGGAATTGGGTTATCTAAAAATCCAGATAAACCTTATTGTGTTTTGGATGATATTGTTGTTTTTGATCTTCAATTTGGAAAATGGAAGAAAATAATGGTATCATCATCATATTTTCCGAAACCTCGATATGCACATTTATCTGTTATTAATATGAATTTTTTGGTGATTATTGGAGGACAAGATTTGGAAAATAATTATATTGAAGAAGCTAATTGTTTTGATTTAAATACACATGTGTGGTCATCTTCTTTCGTTTTTAATAAACATTGTGGTCTTTATCGTTCGGTTGCTTCTTGTAAAATGGAAACTTTTCCCGAATGTGCATTGAATCTTAGTGAAAAGAGTACATTGATATCTGAAATTGCTTCGTCAGGTCAAAACTCGCCTTTTCAGACCAAACGGAAATCATTAAGTATTTCAGAGTCATCAAAAAGATTATCTGTCCATAGCGAAATATCAAATTTACATTATCATTCACAGTCTAAAAAATCATTTGATAATGCACAAAAGTCTGATGGAGAATTAACCTCTTCATCTCATACTCAGTATGTTCCGGGTAGTCCCATTTATATCTATTCTAATTATAATTTCAAAAATCTGAAAAATGGACTTTATATGCTTACTATTTCAGAAAATAATGAATACGATACAACAGACATTTCTGATAAAGTTTCAGGTGAATTAAAACCTTCTGGTTTACGGTTTCCATCGGGAGGTATTCTTGGTGAACATTTTGTTATTTTTGGAACCTATTTAACAAATACTACACATTCTTATAGTATTTGGTCTATTGATCTAAATAGTTTGACTTGGTCAAAGATTGATCCTGGCCCATTATTAAATGAAGGTTCTTGGAACAAAGGAATCATAGATTATGATAAAAATTGTTTACTTATTTTTGGAAATAAAAAACAAGATTTAGTTGAGGATTATAATCATCGAAGAATCAATTTTGATCATATTATTCTAGTTGAACTTGAGGCTTTTGGAATTTTCAGAGTAACTATTCCAAAAATGTCTTCTACTGCTCAAGAATTGGGATTAATGATGTTGGAAGATCCTTCTTTTTCCGATATGGAAATCTTAACACAAGATAACGTTGTTCTACCCTGTTCTACAAAAGTTTTGTCCACAAGATGGCCTCGGTTTCATAGTTTTTTCAAATCAAGTCTTAAAAAAGATACCACTGAGTTTTCAACTTATGATTTTTTAAATGAAAATCGAAGAAGTACTTTGACTTTACATAATAATTTGACTCAATTGAGCAACAGTGGACCTCCATCTGCAAGATTTTATAATCGTTCTCGTACTCTTTATATTCCTCATCCATCATCTGTTGTTCAGCAATTTCTTAGATTTTTATATACGTATTCATTAGAACCAAGTATTTTGGATGATATTTCGGCTCTTTTCTCTCTGCTATCACTCTCTAAAAGTTTCGGTCCTGATTTAGAAGTAAAAGATCTAAGTCTTTATATTTTTTATGCTCTTCAGAAATGTTTAACTCCTGAAAACGCTTCTTCTATCTATGAAATGGCTGTCTTGTACGGACATAGAGGGTTACAGATCCGTGCTCTGAAGCTGGTTTCTTCTTTAAACAAAGATAATAATTAATTCTTCTCTATCATAACTATTTTATTTCAAAAAAATATATACACAAATTATACATTTTTTAATCTATTTTTCAACAGGAAAATACGCAATTCACTTCTAATTTCTTGATTTTTATGGTTTTTAATAATATTTTTATACTTCAAAATTTACTGACTTTTTTTATATATTTTCTTATCTCCCAGTCGCTACTTTTAACCTCTTGTCAACTTCAATTTTTTTTAGGAGCCTATTTTGAGGGCTATTGAGGCGGGGGTTTGAGGGGAATTTGAGGGGTATTGACAATTAATACATGAATTATTGGTTATATACTTATATGAATAGATATATTGCTTTTTTTCCCGTTTTTTTTCCAGTTTTTTTCGTATTTTTATGGGTTAATATGATGAGTTCCACTTATAACCAAAGAAGATGGATTATCCTCTCATATTGGGTGATTATATTGCTTATATTTCAATAATCTATGTTAAATAATCGAGCTTTTCGTTTTTATAGCTATTCCTGTATGGTGGGAATTGACAAAAATCTATAGAGCAAAGCTGCCACTTTCACAGATGGATAACTGGTCAAAGGGCTATGTAATTCATCATTATTACTGATGGGTTTTGTTATTTTTAATATTTTTATTAGATGTGCAATATTCAGTTTGATATCCCTATTGTTATTGATGTTTCTCATGAATTTAATAATGTGGATGTGTTGGTTCAGGAAATAAAACAAATATTTGCTTCTAAACAAAAAGAAAATATAATAAAATTACATATAAAAGGTTGAAATTGAATTTTTACATTTTTCTATATATTAAAGAATTGATAGAAAAATATAAAAATCAAGAGGAACCATATTATACGGTTAAACTTCGTGAAAACAAAGGAATTTCGTCGGTTTCTCAACATATTTATTATAATAGAACACTTTATATTGATTACAATTTAAAAATTGTTCCAGAATTACCAAAAATCATTTCACAAGCTTTGTTAGATATATTTTCAGTACAAGAAAAATACATGAAATTTCATTTAGAAAAAATCAAAGATCTAAATGGTTCATCAAAACTGGAAGATATGGATATGAAAGTGGTAAAATATTCGTCAAGTTTTGATATCGTTTTCAGTCTTATTAACGGCGGTGAAAAAAAAGTGTTATTATATTGGGATATTGAAAAGGCTATAAATCGTATCGTACGTTTTTTATTTTACCTTTTTTCTAATATATGAAAAGTATATTTCGGGCCATTATTGAAACAGCTTTCGATGTTTTCTAAATTCTATGTAGAATCTCAGGTTCAATTTTGCGCTGAATTAACATTTAATCCACAAAAATCAAAACAAAATGATGCATTTGAAATCCCGGCTAATCAATTTTCCGAGTTTGTTAATTCTATTGAATGGAATTTAGGTAAACTAAAACATATTTTTCAATTTAAATATAATTTTATAGCTACAACACTTTCATCAGATAAAATAATTAATTTTCTGGTTTATGTTCCTCCATATGATACTCGGCCTCTTTTTTTCAAAGATTTTGAGGACCATTTAATTTCTAATAATTCTTTTTTAGTTCCACAATGGGGAAGCATTGTGATTTATAATCAAGAATCTACCAATGCTAATCCATATTTGAACACAACAAGTCTTCTGCCGATTTTTCATATATTTGTTTCGAATTTTCTGTCTCTTCTTGGTGTACCTTCTTTACCTTCATATATTCATCAAGAACCTTTACCGATTCTAAATAGTTGGAGACTTGACGGTCTTTATAGACAACGTATCGTTGAAAACATGGTTTTTGCTTCTACAACACTAGGTAGTCTTTCTAGACTAGTTCGGCAAATCTCAAACATGGCTGTTCCTGATCAAGTTCAACAAGACGTATTCGAAACAATAAATCATTTAAGAAAAGTAATATTCTTCAAATATTTACAAAACTTAATTCATTCTTTATTAGGCATGCCAGAATTTGAATGATTTTAATTATTTTTCTGCTTTAAAAGATACCAGTGCTGCAACTAGCTTGGTTGAAAAAGCATTTTTTGACCCATCAATGGTTAGTATGCTTTATTTTCCAAATGAGCATAAATATGGTGTATATCTTCCCTTATTTGGGCCGCTATTTTTCCCATTGATTACTTCTTTGGTTCAAGAAATTAAAACTTTCTTTTACTATTGGAGAAAAAAGCGTGAAAAAAAGGAATCCAAGTCAGTGGCACAGAATGATTATTCTGTGTCGCAGGACATTCTTCCTGAAATACAAGATAAACCATCGGTACAAACATCTAATCGACCAATTCGACGTAGGTTAAATGTACGTTTTTTAAACTTTTTTCCTCTTTAATTTAGATGTTTCTTCGCCTTCTTTTCCAACTCCTACAACCAACTCTGTTTCCATAAACATATTAATCATTTCTTCACTGTACGCAAAACCTTCTTTAGCCCATTGAGCAATGGTACTCTCTTCACCATTATACATAATAGCATTAGCAAAAAGTAAAAGAACTTCTCGGTGAAATTGTTTAGATGTAGTAATCTTTCCATCACGGATTTTATTTCTGATCAACTTCATATCTGTTGGAAAATGAATCAAACTTGAATATCCAGGCGCATCTTTATCTGAAACTGGTCCCATAAAAACGGTTCCATGCTTATGTTGTGAAAGACTCATCCATAATGGTAAAATCATACTTTGAAAACGTTTTAATGACGTCGATTCTAATGCCGATGGTTTACTCGAATTTTCACTTATATTTTCCGGTTGAAAAACTTGCATTTCTTTCTTCACAAGGCTTCTCGTGCTTTTCTTAACATTTTGTTTCTTTATATTCTTGTCATTCTTTTCTTGCAACTTTGATCCTTGGTTTCCTATAGCTTCAACTGATATACTATTCTCTTCTACTTGTGGTATCACCTCCTCTGCATTCATTGAACTTGCTACCTCTTCATGACGTCCTTTTCTTTCAACTACAACGGATGCTGATGATATATCTGCTGGATTTTCTACATTATTTTCATTTTTTGTCACGGTTTCCTCTATATTTAGGCTTATTGGTAATCGTCCACTCTGAATCTCTTCAATTTCTTCTGTAATCTTCTTATAGGCTTCTTCTTCCTTACGAATCTCCTTCTTTAACTCTATTATACGTTTTTCATATAAAATTTTACAAAGTTTAGATTCAATTGACCTTTCTTCTGGGCATATTCCTTCTTCTATTGATCTATTCTCCCTTCATATCCCTCATTAGATTATTTTATCTCTTATATATTGAGGTTTACTCTTTTTTTAGCTGGTTTTCTTCAAGTAGCTGCTCATATTGCGCTTTAATATCCTGTATTTTCCTTTAATAATGGTAAACCTGATAGACTGATGTTACTTCAATAGAATAAATAGCCTGATCTGCCAGAGGATGTTGTAAAAGGTGAGTTTGAATAATAGAAAAGTCTGTGCCATGTTTAAAAACCAGTTGTGCTAGAAGGAGAGATGATATATCGGTCCATGTCTTATCCATAAGACTATTCTATCGCTTATATAGAGACTATATACCGATTATATAGAGACTATATACTGATGTATATAGACTATATTATAAGTATATAGAGAGTATATTACAAGTGTATACGGACTATATTACAAGTGTATACGTCTTGTATGCGTGCTGTATGCGTGTTGTATGCGTGTTGTATGCGTCTTGTATGCACGCTTTCTCGATCTTCTTCAATAAGATAAATACGCATATAACCCATAAATACAAACATAAAAAAGACCAAATTCACAAGAATAATACTCAGAACTCTGATTTAACAAAGAATATCGTCTTAAACCTCCTTCTAAAGCACAAAATCTCTTTAAAAACTCTCTAAAATATCTTTAAAAAAAATCATCTGGAAATACTCTTAAAATACCTTGTTTTTCTTTGTTTTTATTATCTTTTTATTTTCTAATTTTTGCAGATTTTTTCCTGTCAGTTTTCTCTCAGTTTTTGATATCTCAAAATATCCCTTTAAACCACGCGGTTCTTAAGTTATTGCTTAATATTTTATTTAATCTCGGGTTTTATTAATATTTTTCTTAATATTTTCATAAATCTCCAAGGTTTAGCACAGGGAGTTTATGTTATGAGGGTTTAGAGGATATTCAGGCACGGGAAATATAAATATCATTAGAATAACATTATAAGTGCCAATAATAAGAAGGGATATTTGGATATATATTACTCTATGAAGAGGGGAATAGTCAGGAACAAAGTATAATAGAGTCGAGTAAAATAGAGCAGAGCAGGAAGGGGGTAGAATAGAGTGGAAGAAGAGAAGAAGAAGAAAAGAAGAAGAGAAGAAGTTGAACGGAGTAAAACAGAGTTGAACAGAGTTGAACAGAGTTAAACGGAGTAAAACGGAGTAAAACGGAGTTTAACACAGTAAAACGGAGTTTAACATAGTAAAACATAGTATAGAACAAAGTAGAACAAAGTAAAAAGGGATAAAAATAAGGGAAAATCTTTATCAAGAAAGAAATGAGAGGAAAAGGATTAATCAAGATTACAGACGATGATGATATTGAGCGGAGTCAAGAATATAATGAGTTTATTAAAGAATTAGAGGCATATCATATAAAACGGGGGTAAAAAGCAGAATTAAACGTATAATTATTATGGGATTCATAATAACATGGTAAAGTACAGGAACATTTGTGCGTGAACCGATTATTGGACCTCATCGGATTGATTTACTGAAATTATATAAACGAGTGATTGAACTGGGGGGATATGATAAGGTATCATCAGAAAAATCATGGTGGAAAAACCTTTCAAACCATTACAAACTTCCACCTATGTCGAATGCGGGATATCTTTTGAAATCAATCTATTACAAGAACTTGGCGTATGGAAATATTATGAAAAAAAAAGAAAAGTGATGTTAATAATGATATTTAGTGCATGGGAAATGGAAAAACATTGGAAAAAGACGCCACCGGCACCAGAACATCTTGAATTTCAAACGGCAAAAGGAGGAGATATTATGACAAGAACAGCGGAAAATTATCAAGTAACGACTAAGGAAGATGTGCGACCGGATTCATCATCATCACCTATGCCATTAGTAAGAAGTGAATTTTCCCCAAATTTAAAGAAAAAAGAAGAATAATGAATGAAAAGATTTAAGAGCAGCGCCAGTTCCAAGAACGTTTTATCAACCGGATGAACGATTAACACAAGCGAGATCAGCGCTTCAAAAACAAGCACAACAACAATTACAAATGCAAGCACAACAACAACCTTTTTCAACGCATTTTGCTACGTTAACCTTTCCCGAGAATGTAAATAATAAATTGCAACCACAACCAGTCATTACGCCTGCAAATACACATGCATTAGAATATCTAAGGAATAGTACGTACGGATCTCAAAATGGAGCAAAAATTGGAGGTAAACATATAAATCATTTTAATTTTTCTTCATTAGTTTAATATGATGATTTATTATAAAGCGGGTATCCAAGGTGCACCATTTATGGTTCGAATTGCGCTTGCGCTTAAATCAGGTTTAGTATCAGAATTGGATTGGGCTTTACATCATTTGGTTCGATTATCATATGAACAAGGTAATAATCTTAGGTTTGATCGTATTCCAGATTTAGCAGAAACATTGATCAAGAAACTCTATGAGTTTTTAAAACAAGTATCAAGGAAAGAAATGGAATTCGATGAGGAAAACGATGACTGGTCTATGGATTATCAATCAAGAAAAGCATTGGATAAAATATTAGAGGCAGCACTTATTCTTCGTAATCTTGCATTACTTTCCGATAATGCTAGTTATTTGGCTCGATTGGAAATGACACATCCTACGTTAGTTTTAGGAATTAAACAGATGAACGATTTTTCTTTCATAGAATTAAAGCATTATTGTATGGATATTATTGAGGCAGTCAGTTTTTATACAATTATTAATGATGAAAACGATGATCTTTATTTAAGTTTATGTGAACTTTTACAATGTGACGATAGAGCCATGTTAATTGGAGCCTTAAGAGCACTTGCACGATTAGCGCTTCATGATACAAATAATCGATTGCTTCAAAATATTTCACCTTATATACTTTATAGAGTGAGGTTATTGTTAAGTTTAGATGATGAAGAACTTTTAGGTTCTGCTTTAGATTTCATGTACCAATATACAACGTATAAAGCGAATACGCAAAGTATATTGGAACTGGAGGATATTCATGATTTAATCGATCAATTAGTAAGATTAATGATGTTTCAGGCGGAAGAGAAAGAGACCCATGTATCATTGTCTACAGACATTAAACAATACATACCTACTGGTCCTCCTCCATTACCCGCAGAAATTGTTCAAGAATTATTAGGATTCGGAGAACCTGATAGAGCGGTTAAATGGTTATATTTGATTTAATTCTTTTTTTTCATATTTCTTATACTTTTTAATAGGATGCGTGTTTGTTATCAAGAAAGTTCGAACGATGATATAACACAAATGCATTTATGGCAATCCTATCAAGCAAGATTTTCACCTTTTATTGCAGCCGGAAGACCTCTTCTTTCTGCAGCAGATTTAATTAAAATAGCTAGTCGTGCATTTCCAAAGGCTAAAGCAATGGTATTAAATGCACCTGAAGGACAAAATTTTATTATTAGAGGAGTTCGTCCACGTGAAATTGCAATTTCAATCAAAGGAGAAAGTTATGTTTCCTGTAAATGGGTAGTTGAAACAAATGATTCTGGCATTTGTGGATCTCAATTTCCAAATTCACAAGAGCTATTCAAACATATCATTGATCATCATTTACCCGAGGTTCGTTTACTTTCATCCTCAGCACCGCCTTTAGTTTGTAAATGGTTTGATTGCACTCGGTTTACATTACCAGGAGAGAAAGATCGTTTTATCGTATTATCTCATCTTAGAACACATATACCGGATAAGTTAACGCAATTCGTCTCATCCAGTTTATGGGAAAATATCTCTATACATACAAAAACAACTGCTGTCGACGAACGAGGAGAAGCAATTGGTGTAGCATTAACAGCAACATTGATCTTACGGAATCTAGCGAAATCTAAACACAGACAAGATCTTTTTATTAATATTGAAAATTCTATTATTCATGTTGTAGCCGAAAATCCTGTATTATCTACATATTTATCTGAGCTTTTGGTTGAAATACGATGTTAAGTACAAATAAAAATACAGCATATTACTGTTTTTTTAATATAGACATTACCGCTTCCAAAACCTTGGCATGCAAACACTTTGATGCTGCCACAATACCATAATTTTCTGAAAGCCTCTTACCTTTACTAAAATCCAATGTCTTTCCATAGGCATCAGTAACTATTCCACCTGCTTCTTGAACAATTAAAGCACCTGCTGCATGATCCTATTGTCTTTTTTTAATAATACATATTATTAAACTTTGTTTTATCTACTATACCCAAATTTTTTCATGATAATCTGGATGATTAGGCAGACGAAGATAAATATCACATTCCCCACGTGCTAACATGGCATATTTTACTTGAGAATCTACCTCAATAGGTTGACTCGTAATTCCTAAGGTATTCATAATTCTTTTATGTATTTCTAAAGCACTATGACCCGGTGCAAGACTTTGACAAACACGAGCATCTTGAATATTTTCTTTATTTCTTGTATGAATCAAAATTTCCCCATTTTCATTCAATATTCTCTAGATATATATATTAATTCATATTCATTCATTCATTCATAATAAAAACTACTTGGTATGCACCCTCTCCCTTACTAGCATAGAAAATCACTCCTGTCTCTACATTATGACCTTCATAAATATTATAATTATGTAAATTCGGACATCCAAGAACTCCAAGAGATGGTTCACCATTCTCAATTAATGCTAAACAAATTGCGTATTGTCCACCTCGAAGAAATCCTTTTGTACCATCAATTGGATCAATTACCCAATAACCTGACCTTGTTATTATTTAACTTTTTTTATAATAATAACATGTTTTACGTTT
This sequence comes from Pneumocystis carinii B80, assembly GCF_001477545.1. NCBI lineage: Eukaryota > Fungi > Ascomycota > Pneumocystomycetes > Pneumocystales > Pneumocystaceae > Pneumocystis > Pneumocystis carinii. Next base: position 189,000 of record NW_017264728.1, read on the forward strand.
TTTATTGATTCCTTCCTCATTACCACTAGATCTTACAAGTTCCACTAGATCTTGTATACTATTAATCTTTCCAATCATTTTTTCATTATTATTTTTAAGATTCTTCTCATCATTATATCCTTTAAATATCTTCTTAACTTCCATCCAAACCTCTTGTAAAAATTCTTCTTGTAGAATCATAGAATCTACCGTTTCTTCTCCAATAACTGCTTCTCCTGGGAAAACTTCTTTCAATATTCCAGTAATTATTGCTTGAACTCCAAAATCCGCTACTATTCATATTCATCAATAACTTGATAATAACTTATTATTTTATCTCCTAATAAAAACCTGTAACTGGTGAACAATCTCTTTTTAATAGAACTTTATTTGTATCATTTTGTTTAATAAAAATAGATGTTGCAAGATGACAAGCACGTTTAACCGCTTGAATAGCTATATTTTTTTGTTTATCCAGTTGAGACATGTTGAAGAAGAAGAAGAAGAAGAAGTAAGTTTTTTTAATAAAAAGTAAGTTTTTTAATAAGAAGTTGAGTCTTAATGAGAAGTTGTTATAAGTAAGTTTTGACAAGTAAGTAAGTTTTGTTAAGTAAGATCCTAATGAAAAGTCTTAATAATAAGTTTGAGTTGAGTTTGATGAGTAAGTTGTTATAATAAGGAGTTTTTATAAAAAGAAGCTGAAGTTGAAGCTGAAGTTGAAGTTAATAAGACGTTGAGATGTTAAGACGTTGAGATGTTAAGACGTTAAATCTTCAAAGTTAATAAAGACGATTAATTAAAGTTGAAGTTGAAGTTAATAAGGAGTTGATAAGATGTTGATAAGAAGTTGATAAAAAGTTAATAAAAAGTTAATAATTAATAATAAAATAATAATAAAGAGTTAAAAAATATTAAGAATTATTAAGAATTAATAAAAAGAAGTTAAAAGTTGATAATAAAATTAATAAAAAGTTAATAAATAAATTAAAGTTAAAGTTGAAATTGGAGTTAAAAGTTAATAAAATAAGTTAATAAGGAGTTAATAAGAAGTTAATAAAAAGAAGTTAATATTAAATAATAATAAATAATAATAATAAATAATAATAATATTAATAATAATAATATTAATAGTAATAATAATAACAAGTTAATAATAAATAATAAGAAGAAGTTAATAGTAATAAAAAGTAATAATAAATTAATAATAAGAAGTTAATAATAAGTAAAAATAATAAGTTGATAATAAGTAATAATAAATATTAATAAATAAGAAGTTAATAATAATAAATATTAATAAAGAAATAATAAAAAGTTATTAAAGAGTTAATAAGAAGTTAATAAGAAGTTAATAAATTAATAAAGAGTTAATAATAAAAGTTAATAAAGTGTTAGTAAGAATTAGTTAATAAGGAGGAGTTAAAAGTTGATAATAAAGAGTTAATAAAAAGTTAATAAGAAATAATAAGAATTAATAAGAATTGATAAGAATTAATATAATAATATTATTATTCGTTTAATAATAATAATAAGAAGAAGAAGAAGATAAATAAAAATAGTTAAAAAGTAGTAACTAAAAAGTAGTAGCTAAAAACATATTAAAATAATAAAGTACTTCTGTTAAAAAGTATAAATAGGAGGTAATTAAGATAGTACAAGATAAACAAGAGAATAATAGAGAAATAAGAAATAATATAGAGAAATGATAAATGATTATATTATTAAAGATAAAATTAAATGGAGAAATAAAAAAAGATTTAAAAAAACTTTAAATCTATTAGAAGGAAATCATAAATCTTTAAAAGAAAATGATTTACAAGGAAAACAAAATAAATCTCTTATAATTAAAAGAATGGATAAAAAAAATCCAATTTATGCTCCATGGAGTAGAAAAGAATTTTCAAAAAGACTTTCTACATTTTGGTCATTTCCATGGCATAGTATTGAATTACCTTTTAATGCAGTGGTTTGTGCAAAAAATGGTTGGATTTGTATGGGACAAATGAAAATAAAATGTCAATTATGTAAACAAGAAATGGAGTTAAAAACAGAGATTAAAACAGAGATTAGAGATGAATTGAATCAAGTAAAGATGGGTCATAAAGAAAATTGTTGTTGGAGAAAAAAGTCATGTGATGGTATGTATATATATATATATAATATTAGAAAGAAATGTTAAACAAGTAGAATCTATTATGAAATTGCCATTATCCGATGGGAAAAGGGCTATAGAAGGGTTTAATGAACGTACAAAAAAGTTGGATATATTTAAGGGAGTACCAAAAAAATTAAAAGTACCTATAGATATGAAAAAAGATTTGGTGAAAAAAAATACAGAAATCCTATCTATTTTTGGGTGGAATGGGATAGAAATAGATGGAATAGGATTATTAGTATGTGGAGCATGTCATAGAAGGGTTGGATCATGGTATTTTGAATCGGAAGGAGAAGAAGAAGGGTTTGATGTTGTTTTTGAACATAGAAATTATTGTCCTTGGGTGAATTCAAAGAGTCAAATCTCAGTAGAACCGGGTTGGAAGATATTATATGGATGGTTATTACGTTTAGTGGAACCAAAGCTATTAGAAACAAAAGAATCGCTAGACGTACGTCTACAGAGACTAAGGGAAGCATTGGGACTTAAAAAAACATAGATAAAGAGTTTTTTATTTAAATTTATCTAAATACTGAGTTAAAAAGATGAGGAAGCTGTAAGAGGAAGAGGGAGGTATATTTAAAAAGTCAATATTAAAAATAAAAACTGGGAAAAATTTCAATAATATAAATACTAATAGATTTATATGAGTGTTTAGCAGGAAGGATTGAGATTAATTGTTCTAGAATAAAGATGTGTCTTGTTTTGTATATAAATTTATACGGGTTACATGAAAACGATATTCGGCAGTAAAATCTAGGGCAGCACATGAATGACTGGATACAGGTTTGTAATTTTTTACACAAACAAGGACCTAAAATATGTTAGATTTCTTATGGAACATTATATAAATATGGGCAGGACCTTGTTCCTATTACATCATCATGTTTTGACGAGTATCATGAACTTGTTTGGACAGGAAATGAGAAAGTGTGTAAAAAAATGGAATGAATAAGCTTAACAGCGGATCAGGGATACTTAACATCATATTATGGATCGGGACTTGAACGATATACAAGTGTAAGGGCGTATGAAGGGCCGATATGTTCTATATTATCTAATGAACGGGGTGTTATATCATTATCAAATGATAAAGTTCGATTAATGAACCGCCGAGGGTTATTTAAATGGACATTAGAGTAAGGAAGCAGCAGTTTTGCTGTATAATTTTATCTTTTAGAAATTTGAATATGGATCTTCAATGTATGACGTTTATCTCACGAACATCATCCAATATATTAGTGGGTGGATTACAACCATCAATGTTAACTATTAATATAGAACGGGGTTCGGTTGTTGATAAATTGGTATTTAACAGCTATATTTGTATATTTTTTTTGCAAAAAAATCTAATATGATAAAAGCAATGTAAAGAAGATATAGTAGTCATGAAACATGGAAGATATATTTGTTGTGGGTCTTCTAAAGGTGGATTGAGTCTTTTAGATCCATCTGATTATAAAGAGGTTCATTCTATTCAAGCACATAGTGGTACTTTTTCAGATCTTGATATTCAAGGTAATTTAATATTAACATGTGGATTTTCCCAAAGGTATAATGTGGAAGTATGAATGTTTTTTTTCATATATTAATGTATTTGAAAAAGAGATACACATTATGTTATAGATCCTCTTGTTAAGGTTTTTGATATTCGAACATTACGTCCTTTGGTTCCAGTTGCTTTTCCAGCGGGTCCAGCGTATATAAGAATGCACCCAAAGATGTCAACAACGGCTTTTATAGTAAGTCAGAATGGGTTATTTCATGTTGTTGATACGGTTAATACTGTTAATGTTCAATTGCGTCATGCAAATTCAAATACATATTTCACATCAGTTTGTGTTTCTCAATCCGGTGATGCACTTGTATTATGTGATGCAGAAGGCATTTTGCAATTGTGGAGTCAAAGACGTGCACCAAAATTTTCAGAGTTTTCTATTCCTTTAGAATGGCCAAATATTCCTACTAATATTCCAGATATTCAAATACATGATGATACGTAAGTGAATGAATGAATCAATCAATCAATGAATCAATCAATTTTTTAACAATTTTCTAGGCCCTTGAATGTTATTGGTATGCCTTATTATAGAGAAGAGCTTTTCTCTTCTTGGCCTGCTCATTTAGTTTATGATGTTGGAAAAATACCTTGTGTATTGAATCCAGATACAATTTCAAACATGAAAACTTTAGAATTCGTTGGGTATTCCGTATATACAGGAAATATGAAGAGAAATCAGACTAGATATTATGCTAGAGATAAAGAAACAGGAACAAGAGGATTAACAGTTCCAAAATTTCATAGTGAAAAAGCAAAAGAATTAACTCTTGGTAATATCAAAAAAGATTCTGCACCACTACATTTTGAAGATGAAAATGATGACTTAAATGAACCTTCTGTCATACCTAAATATTATAAATTATTGGAAATAAAATATTCAAAATTTGGTGTAGAAGATTTTGATTTTGGGTATTAAAAGGAAGTTTTTTTTTATAAATCAATAAGACTAACTTTTAAAGATACTATAATAATACGCCATTCTCTGGATTAGAAATTCATATTGAAAATTCATATTGTAATTCTTTGGTTCAATTGTATTATTTTATACCTTCTATTCGTCAATTAGCTATAGCACATTCTATTTCTTCTTGTATAAAAGAAGATTGTCTTCTTTGTGAAATGGGCTTTCTTTTTAAAATGCTTTTTGATGCAAATGGTCAAAATTGCCAAGCTACTAATTTTTTACATGTTTTAAGTACTTCTTCACAAGGTAGTTTTTTATTTTAATAAACAATTATATTGATAAGTCTAGCTATGTCATTGGGTCTTATTGTAGATGAATCTATGGAGAAAAAGATCTCTTTTTCACCTATTATACAAGGTTTAAACAGATTTTTATTGGAAAAATTAAATGAAGAATCATTGGATAAATGTTCAATTGATGAACAGAACACTAATAATATTTCACCTTTAGCAGAAACTAATGGGATATTTTCAAAAATCATTTCTTTTTGCAGTTGTGGAGTAAATTCTATTAGGAATTCTATTATTTTTTGTATTGATTTTATTTATCCAAAGGTTAAAAATATTACTAAAAATTCCTAATATTAATATATTAGAAGACGACATCTGAAAAGAACTTTTCATTAGCATCTTTTTCTTCAATATTAGCTGCAAGTATAAATCGTGAAAAACAAAATAGAGCTTGGTGTTCTAATTGTCATCAATTTCGATTTCTTACAACTCGAAGGACAATTAGCAGCTTTCCATGCTATTTAAACATTAATGCAATGGCGTATACACAAGAACATTGGAAGTATTGGAGTTCTAAGAACTGGCTTCCAACTAAAATAGCTTTAAACCATCATTTAGGAAAAGTGATCTGTTTTCAAGGAAAAGACATTAATAAAAAGACAAATAATGAATTTTATATTTATGAATTAAAAGGACTTGTGGTGGAAATATGTTTTAAAAATGAATCTCATCTTGTTTCATTTATTCATGGTTTATTTTTTTCCATATTTATTTATATATTGCTTACTTTTATTAAGTGACAGATGAAAATATAAAATTAAAATATAAAACATCATGGTTTCTTTTTAATGATTTCTTAGTAATGTCTGTTTCTGAGGATCAAGTCTTAAATTTTTCAAAAGTATGGAAAGTACCAGCTATACTAATATATGAAAAAATAGATTATTCACAAAGTCTTAAAAAGATGAAACTTCCTTCACTTGATATATCTATTTTATACAAAGATTATTCCATTTCACTGTACGTTGTATTAATTATACTTAAAGATATTGATAGTTATAGAAATCGAAATATACAAGCAATTCGTCATCAGATTCTTGAAGGAACAGAGAAAATAGATCATAATACAGTGATTGGACTGGATGCAGAATTTGTATCTATGCAAAAAGAAGAAATAGATGTTCGCAGTGATGGGACTAGATTCATCGTTAGACCCTCTAAGCTTTCTTTAGCAAGAGTATCTGCTGTACGAGGGAATGGAAAGTTAGAAAATGTGCCATTTATTGATGATTACATTGCTGTAAATGAGCCAATTGTGGATTATCTTACGGAATTTTCAGGAATTAAACATGGAGATTTAGATCCAATGATATCAACATATACTCTTGTTCCTTTGAAGGTTTTTTTTTCTATTTTTTATGAAAAATATATAAAAAATAAATAGATTGCATATAAAAAATTAAGATTACTTGTGACACTTGGCTGCAAATTTGTAGGACATGGATTACAGAAAGATTTTAGAATAATTAGTATTATATTTTTTCTTTGATTCTTTTCTAATATTTGCAGATATACATGTACCTAAGGATCAAATCATAGATACTGTAAATCTTTTTTATCTTGAGAGTCGTCAAAGGTATGAATATCTTTAATATTAAAGAAATAATATATATAAAATAGAAAACTTTCATTACGTTTTTTAGCATGGTATTTATTACAAGATTATATTCAACAAGATAGCCACGATTCAATTGAAGACGCCAGAACTGCCTTGTTACTTTATAAAAAATATGAAATTTTTAAAAAAGAAGGAATTTTTGAAGAAAAACTTAAAGAAATATATGATTTAGGCAAAAAATATGGCTATAAACCACCTGTTTCAAGTGAAAAAAAGGCGTCAGTGTGACTATGGCAATAGTTCATTAAAGATAACTCTTCAAATATATACGTTTTAACAATCTTTACATGTTATCGTGTTATTAATAAATATTCTATCTATGTTTATATAATGATATTACAGATTTTTTGATAAACTATATTAAATATTTTCAAGGAAACTAATTAATATGCTTCTATAAACCGAGATACTATGTTAAACTTTAAGGGCATTTTTATTATGAAAATAGTGTTGTATGATTACATTATTAATAATTATTAAAAAACATGCTTTTTGTTTTTAACTTTTTTAAACAAAAATATTTATTTTAGAATCCAGCAATCAAGAAATATATAAAAAAAGTTTAAAATGATAAATATTAATATTGAATAATGTGCAGTCTTCATTCCTTTTTTTAGGAGATTATATATTTATAAAACCATATTATATATTGAAATAAATATCTTTAATAGAAATAGCCGCCAAATTATATGTTTTATAATGATATTTAATACAAATACCCATTTGAAATATATATCATGAATTAATCATTCCATCCCTAATAAGAAAAACACTATTAATTTTATGTTATGAAGTGTTTTCATTGCTTTTCCACATTTCTTCAAGAATAGTTTGAATTGATAATATATCATTATATTCAATTGTTGACTTATTCGATTCCTTAAAAACGTTTTCACGTTTTCCTATCAAATCAAAAAATTTAGATGTATTTTTAGGCAATTTCTCTTCTGTGGTTTTATGATTTAATGAACTTGGTATATTTTTAATTCCTTCCAAAGAGCCATCATGGAATAACTTTAAAATAACATGTTTTAAAGGATCAGATAAACGTAAAATATTAGAATATTCTTTGTTAATACGATTAATTTGATCTTGTATAAATTCCTGGTGATCATGATCCTTGTTAGATTGTGGTTTAACAGATGATAAACTTAATTCTCTCTGCAACAAAAGCTTTTGCTGTGTTCGATTAATAGGATTTCTAGATAAAGGTTCCGAAGTAACATATTTTGGCATACTTGCTGTTGGAGGTTTCATTGATGATGACTCAGCAGATGGTTTACCTAGGTTATCTGATGATGGTAAAACATTTGATGAAAATTCTAAAAAAAATAAGCTTTCAACACACAAAATACATAATGAAATAAAACCTTTCGTAGATGTTAATTGAGTAGTTGCTATATTTTTTACCATTGCTGTTTCACATGTTAAATATGGAACTGCTGCTTGGTTATTCGTCATTGATACAAGACGCTTAGTAATATGCTCTGCTTTAGAACTATCATCATAGTCTTCATGATAATCTTCTTTTTTCTCTTCAAGTGGATAAATTGTTATATTTGCTGATGAAAAACCGTTTTCTTCCAAATTTTCCGTTTTTTCTGTTTCTTTTAAAGATTCCACATCTTTCTCCTTCTTATCATCAACATATTGATCTTCTTTAAGATTTTTCTCTGTATTTTCTGTATTTTTTTCAACATCTTCTTTTTTAACTAATAACTCTGGTTTCTTTGATAAACCTTCATATGAAACAGGGCTCTTCGGTTCAATCAATAACTCTGTATTCTCCGTCACTGTAGAAGCAGTGTTTTTATATATTTTATTTAAATTTCTGCCATATGAAGGTACTCTTATATGATGACGTCCATGAACAATAAAAGTTTTATGAACTTTGGCCTGGCGGTGTGCAGGTAAATCCTCTCCAGATAAAACACTAGGACCCGTCTTTTTATTCGTTAACAATGTATTTTGATGATGTTTTGATGATGAATCAGTCATTTAATAAGAATTTATCTGCAACTCTTAAAAATATACAAATAATCGAGATTCGAAATAATCATATATATCCAGATCAACTTAAGATGAATCTTTTTAACGTCATAAACCATGCTAGAAAGATATTGTCATCAATTAAATCCATATAAGATGTTAGTTTATTTTTTTGTATTGTAATATTTTTATATTCTTAGAAAAATAAATTTGAGATTTAATAAAACCGAAATTATTTTGTATAGCATGTTTTTGTATGTATTAGAGAGATAGAATTGCTAGTGTTATTTTTTTGTTTTGGTTTTTAGACATTATCAAGCATATTTTGCATACGTTTTAATTCATGAATATATTCTTTTCTAATTGCAACAATATCTAAGACTTTCCGTTGTTTTTCTGAATTATTTTCTTTAAAATTAGAAAGAATTGAGTAAAATATAGAAAGATATACATACTTGAAGAGGATTGTTTTATTTTCATATTAGTATGATATATTGAGTCAAGATCAGGATAAAGAATCCATGAATTGCTTATATCAACACAAGAAAGTGCAGAAAGGAGTGCAAGATATCCTTCAATAATGTCTAATTGTTCTTGATTTCCAGCAGATTTAACTAAAGAACTAGATCTTAATTTTTGTAACCGGTGATACATAATAGATGCAGCTTAAAAAAGTTTATACAAGAAAAGCATAAAGTAAGTATATTACCTCCTCTAAAATTACCCTGTTTTATTCTCCATGAGTATAATATTTTATGATAACATGGATTTGCTCTGATATCTATCATATTTTGGGCTCTAAAATGTAAAATTGAATCAAGTTCATCACTTAATCCAAGGAAAGAATATTCACAAAGCTTTTTAGAAAGATTCTCTTCACACATTGCATCAACCAATTTGTATAATGAATCGCATTTCCTATAATAATTAATGAATTGTTTCAGAATTATAAAATTCTACTTGTCATATGATTGAAATTGTAAGAGAGTTAAATAAGCATTGTCATACATCTTTGCAGCCATATATGTCTGAAACATTTTACAATAAAGATCTTCTTTTTGTGTAGAATCTAGCTTTTTTTATTTAATAAAATGACAAATATAAGATATGAAAACAAACCTTTTCTAATCCTACCTTCCTAGCTTCTTCATAAAATTCAGCTGAATAAGAAAATAGCGCTTCTTGATAATAAGTATCAGCTACATGTATGAAATATAGATATAGATCATTAAAAGCAAATGAAAATCCAAGATCTTTTAAAATGTTTAACACAACATCACTTATTTGAGTCATTGATGAACCTAAAAATAAATAAATATAATATATTTATCAAATTGATAACCATACATATACCAACAGAAGCTCTTTTAAAAAGTACAGAAGATTTTTCTAATTTTCCACAACTTAAGAATATTCTTGCTTTTAAATAAATACCAAGAGGTATAAATGATATCCAAGAGACTACTTCCATAGCTTCTAATAGGTATTTAAATTGAAATAATAATGCAGAAATACAAAAAGACATTTCATAACCATCCTTAAATACGCCAAAGATAAGAGAAGACGAATTATTACTTGGATCTGTTATATCATTGTTTTTTAATTCCTTAAATAAACTAAATTCACGCAAAAAAAGTCGAAGTGTTGATTCAAATCCAAAAAGTCTTTCAATATTTTTTTTATTAAGAACCTTTGTATCATAATTTCTGTTTTTTATGCTTCCTAATACCAGTATTTCATCTGCCTTGTTTAAAAGATGCGAACAACATTCTCTAATACAACAACATTCTCTGAACTCAGAAAGATAGTTATCAAACAATTGATAAAAGCCTGTCAATTTTTGTACATTATCATTATAACATCCAATAAAAACCAATACTAATAGCATCCTTAATAAAATGTCATAATATATAAAAACTACTTGATAAATTGACGAAGTTGTGATATTTAAACTTAATGCTGATTTATTCTTCATATAAGAACCCAATTGAAAACATTTATCATTAATTAAACACCGAAGTAATATGGTCATTGCAAATATAGGATCTGAAATATCATTAAAAATTAAATTAATATCATCTATTTTAGATGTCTCTATATGTTGGCAAAATATTCTTTCTGAAAGAATCCAAATCCTATCACCAATGGAAAATGAATGTTTCTGTCTAATTTCTTCTTCTAAAACTTGTTTAACAAACAATGTTTGCATATCAGAAAAATCATCTAAAAATTTATTACTAATAAGAAGAAGTTGTGCTATATCAAAACGTGTTATATCATTTCCAATATGAGAATATATTGGATCACCTTTTGAACTGCACCACTTTTGAAACCTAGGATCATCTCTTCTCTTATTTAAAGAATGGTAATAAATAACTTCAGATGATGTACAGTTATTTATCACTCCAATGGCATTTGCTTTTACAATATAGATAAGATTTGTTTCTGAATCGCAAACAAGATCAAGAGGTTCAGAACCCAATTCTTCAAGTTCAGTACATAATCGTAGAAATCGAATCCATTCAGCATTAAGTTCCTGTCTATGCTTATCAAAAAGCAATAATCCACTATAAGGATCACGTTGAAGAGTAACAATCGTATTAATTTCTTTATAGATAGCTTCTTTCATTTCTTGTAAACAATTAAAGGTTATATCTATACCAGTATTATTTTCATAATCATATGGATGATTCTTGTATTTATATATTTCTAGCGAAGTCTTTATAGTTACAGAAGAAAATTGTCCTGGAATTGAAATTTGCCGATACCAATATTCAGATACATCATAAGGACTTGAATCAAACGTAACAGCAGGAGATATTTTTTTTGATAAAAATCTATACATAGGAATTAAAGTATCCCATTTATCACTTGCGAAAGATGGATTAAACGGATCAATTTCTATGAATTGAATAATAGAACTTGTATTGCTTTTCCATAAAACCCAAATAATCATTCCTGATTTCGTATTATAATCTTTTGAATCACTCTCATTTTTAAGGAAATTGTTGGAAAGATGAAATTTTAAAACTACCCATACAGAATTATTTGTTGGTGGACGTAAACGCATGTATAAATGAACAAATGAATTCAGATTAATTAAACCAGAAAATGATATTTCATAATGAGCTGCTCCCCACAAAACAAAACCTGTTTCTATTATAGATGAAAATGTTAATAAGTAAAATTTATATCCCGGAAATGCTGGTTTTTCTAAAATTGAAATCAAACATCTTGGCTGTGGATCAAATATTTTTTGATCATTACAAACATTATATGTCTTTAGAAGAATACCGTTATCTATAGACCATACTTTTAATTTCCCATCCAAACTAATTGTAAAAAGAAGTGAATAAGTAATAGATGCTTGCATTGAAATGATTAAATTTGATGACAAACGATCATTTTTAGATATTCCCCATAAAAACATCCCTTTAAAAGATGAAAAATAACTTCCATCACTAAAAGGAATCTCTGTATATTCATCTAAATAAATATGTATCAATCAATTTTGAAATAAATAAATAAATAATATATACTTTGATCATTTTTTTTAAACATCAAAAGACCACCATCTTTAAGAGAAAAAATAACCTTTTCAGGTGTTATAGATATGAAAAAATGAGGTACACGAATATCAAAATAGCATGATCGATATACATGACACCAATTAATCATATTATTTGGTGAAAACATTTCTTGTCGGAAAAAATGTTCTGATGTAAAACGAAGTGTATAAAAAAGATTTACTTTTGTTAAAACATGAATCGTAAATACATCCTCGTCCTCATTATCTATCAAAGAAATACCATATGGCTTAATTTCTGATGGAAAATATATATATATATTTATTCCCGAAAAAAACTCCAAATTGCTCATTTCAACCGGTACAAGTTCAAGAATACTACCACATACAATTCTCCACAGAATTTTCCTTACAAATATATCTTTTCTTCTCATAAATAATGAGCTTTGTGATGCTAAAAAAGCCTTTGAATAGTAACTTTCTGGATCTACCGGCATATCTAATTGCTCATCCTCATCCTCTTCAATCCTTAAGACTTTTAAATAGACATATTGATGCTGGATTAGTTGATCTACTGATATGCTTGTTTCCTTAAGCCAATTCTCTGATTTCATACTTGATGGTACGTTGATGTTCCTGACGTGTTGCTAAGCTGCGTTGCCATAATATTAAAAATATCAAGTTGTTAGAAAAATAAATAAGAAAGACTTATTCCAAAGACATATTGATCTTAACAGAGAGAAATAAAGTTCTTTGAAGTATTTTTGTAAATAACCCAATAAAACAGTTTTAAGAGTTTCGCCAAGTCAGAATAAGAAATTAGAAATATAAAAATTATTGTTGATTTATGTTTGTTGTTTGCATTGTTAATCGTGAAAAAGTGTTGCATATTGATTTAAAGTATTGATTTGAAATTATGTATATTTGTTCTATAAATCATATATCAGAATTTTAAATGTACAGATGCCAAAACATTTAAAGTGAAAACAATAATTATCTCTAATAGGTTTAAGTATCAACAGGATCATCGACCCCTCCGTTGGTAATTGCAAATACGGCGTCTGCTTCGGCTAGACAAGGAGAATCGTAAATCTTACAAATACGTTGTTCTCCTCTTCCTTTTCGTAAAGATAATCTTTAAAGATTAGTCAATCAATTGATTAGATTTACGGTTTAAAATATTAATCACCTAGTTGTTGATGAATGTGCAATAATGTTCTAATAAAAAAAAAAAATAAGTTTCTAATTTAATAATCAAAATCATTTTTCATACCCCTCCTATTGGTTTTTTGGGATCAGGATTAAACATTGAAGCATTGCCATCCACCTGAGCAACTACTTGATTTGTAATAACGACAGCAATACCATACTAAAGAAAGAAAAAATGAACCAAGTTGTTTTATTCAATGATTTAATATTTTTACCTCATCTGCAAGACGTTGAAGTGTTCTCAAAAATTTTGCAAGATGCATTTGACGAGCAGATAATTCTCCTCGACCAGCAAAATCCGTACGATATAATGACGTAGCACTATCCACAATAAGAAGTGAAAATCTATGGAAAATTAAACTTTTCTTTTTCCTAAATAAAAAATCATGTATAACCTGGATTCAGCCATCATGTTTGCTGCTTGTCCAAGAAGCTGCAATTGATGATCTGCATTATACGCCCTAGCATACGCAACATTATCTAAAACTTCCTCGCCATTAAGACCATATCGATCTGCAACCGCTAAAAGTCGCGTAGGTCTAAATGTTCCCTCCGTATCTATATATAAACATTTTCCCTCACCACCTCCCATATCAATAGGAAGCTATTAATCACGAATTACACCTTTTTTTCCCTCGATTTCTCTTACTCACTTGACATGTTACTGCTAATGTATGACATATTTGACTCTTTCCTGTCCGAAACTCCCCAAATATTTCCGTAATCGATCCTGTCTCAATACCCCCTGCTAGAAGTGTATCTAGCTGCTTAGATCCCGTCGTTATCGAAATTAATTCACATCTTCTTTGATGAAATTCTGTCGCCGTAGTAAATCCCATAGGAACCAATTTAGACGCTAAAAAAAACATCATATACATTTCAGATCCTCCTATAAATCATATATAATACCCTCGGAAATCAATTTATCCGCTTTTGCCTCAGATATACCCTTTATCAACAAAATCGCTCTTTTAGGCCTTTTACTCTCAAAATACCCTCTTTTTACCCCAAAAAAAAACTCACGTATACGCAATTGCTTCCACTGTATTATATCCCGCTTCAATAATCTTCTTAATATCCGATGCTGAGATCCCATTTCCCTAAATATACTTATTATCTTATATTCTTTCATTTATTCTTTATTATTACCTCTAGCTTAGATAAAGGCGTAGGTCCACATATTATATCTTCTTCATTCATATCTTGTGTTGATTCTTCTGCTGGTTCCTCATCTAATCCCATTCTTATAGTATTAAGACACGCCTTCCTTGTCGTCTCGTCAGTGCCGGTCAGCTTAATATATATAGACCTGTCCATAGTCACGTGACTCATATAATAAGATATGATAGATAAAGAGATATAAAGAGAATTATAAAGCGTTTATGATTGTTTTTAATAGAGAATTATTAGCTGATATATGAAATGATTTTTTTTTTGAAGATTTGTTAAGAATTGTTTGATTTGTAGGATGGTCTAAAAAATGTAAAAGATGAGCATTTTTTGGTAAATGATAAATCCATTGTTTTTGTTTTAGAAGATGAAAGAATGGATTGAATAATCCATTTTTTTGTAAAGTAGATTTTGAACCGAAAAAAATAAGTTTAAGTTTTGCTCTTGTAAATGCAACATTTAATCTTCTCCAATCCCTTAAAAGTTCACCTATCTTTTAAAGTAATTAATTAATATGAAAGAAGAATAAAAGGGGAACCTCGTTTTTATCATTTGATCTTACAAATGAAATGATAATACAATTTTTATCTCGACCTTGAAATCTATCAGCAGTATCAATTTCTATTTTTTGGAATTGCCTAAAATGATGTTTAATTAATTTAATTTGTGATCTATATACTGATAATACGGCTATATCAGATTCAGATATGCCTTGATTTAAAAGGCAAATGATGACCTTTAATATAATTAATTTTAATTTGCGTTTTATTATATATACTTGTTTTAAAAGCTGAACTTCAATTTCATTTTGTATTCTATCACCTTTTCTAGATTCAGGTGCAGGGACGTAATCTGTATTTGCAAATACTACTGAGAGTCTTGACTATGTTTAACTTTTTATCTTGTTTTAAAAATAAAGAATATTACCTAGGCTCTAATATTTTTTTGATCCAACATTCATTAATGTTACAAACGAATTCATGACCCTCTTTTGAATGTAATGCATCTAGCATCTGAAAATCGCCACAATCAAATAATTTATATGCAATTTTTTCATCTCCACATTTTAATTTTCCATTATATATTAATGTGTTAGAAAGAAGCATAATATCTTTATTCATTCTATATTGATATTCAAGATTTACGGTAGCAGATGGGTTTGCATCCAAAAGATGTTTGAAAAGACTCATTTCTATGTCTTGATTTGCTATATCAATACTTCGTACCTTAATTAAATTTAATAAAAAAGAGAATCAGTTATAATATAATCACCAAAGGAGGCAATTGATAATGGTCGCCAACAAGAACAAATTTTTTTGAAAAACGTAAAGGGCCAATACATATAGGCAGGATTATCTGAGATGCTTCATCAATAATACAATAATCAAAAGTTCTTTTAGAAAAAATTGAACTAATAATTAATATTATATTTGAAAAAAATCATGCTATAACTTACTGTGTAATACCAAGACATGTAGTAGCAACAATAGATGGTTTAATATATTTTAATTGAAATGATTCAAAATCATTAACAACATATTCTTCAGTAATAATCTTTTTTCGGAGATCTGGATGTATCTTTTCATATTAGAAAGATCATTATAATATATAAAACTTAATACTCGTTCAATTGAACCTAATCTCAAAACATTTTCTTTTTCAACATTTAATTTTAATAAAATATTATCAATTGCACTATGCGTATATGATGCCAATAAGATAGAGTTATTATTTGCAATCAAAAATTGAATTAAATATGTTATAGTTGTGGTTTTCCCCGTTCCTGGCATACCCAAAATTAAAGTATAATCCAAAGCTAAAAAGTTTCAAATAAAATAATATTAAAAAATTTAAACCCCTTGTACCTGTCATCACTTTTGAAATTGCCTTTTTCTGATCATTATTTAACTTTTCATACTCTGGTATTTTAAAAAAATCGGTTAATATTGAACTAAATTTAGGAGGATATAAGTTTATAATCAATTCTCTTCTACGTTTTTCCTGTTTTAAATATAACAATTTTGTTAAGTTATCTCTTGCCAATGTTATTCCAGTTTTAAATTCATCTTTATCAATACGATATAGTATATCTTTATCATCTTGTTCATTAAAATCATTTTTAAAAACTTCGAGCATAGAGCTTTTAGATATTTGAGTATACTGGATATCATGATCCCTTAAAATACTTGTTGGATTATACAATTGTTGATCTAACAAAACAGTAATAAATTTTGGTTCTATATTAATAACAGTTCCATATGCAAGAGCATAATGACCATTTTCATCTGAAACAGTAATAAAATCATTATAACCTATTTCTGAATCAAGCAACGAATAATCATTGTTAGATGAAGAACATTTTTCCAAAGTATATATATAATGATTAATATGTTTTAAAATATCTTCTTCAGAAATAGAATGAATTTTTTTAATTTTAAGATTACTTAAACACCTTCAAAAGTTACTTTGTAGAAAAATTGATATTTTTATGCACCTCCCATGCTTCTCTCTTTCTTTACTAGTCATAGTCCACAATTCTTTTTTTAAACGAAATATTTCATTTTCTTCTTTTGATAAGATAAAATCCCAATTCCTAAAAAAATTGCTATTTTTTGATGTTATATCACTCGTCTCATCATTAAAGTATTCTCCTAAGCCACTTGTTTCAGCTGTTCCTGATTCAATGGCCTAATATAAATTAATATATATATATATAATATTTGATCTACCTTATGAAAGACAAAACAAGGATTACGCATAGGACATTTCTTGCAAACAAACATGTTTTTAAGCATAGGAGGCAATTCTTGATTATTCTTAAGATATCTTGCAATGTTATTTCTGGCAATAATAAGTCCACGAATTTCATCATGAACAGGAAAGACTTGAATAACTTCTCCCTTTTCCAAATAAAAAAGTAATCCAAAATCAACATTTTCGCCTGAATATTAATAATATAAAATATATACTATTTAATTTACCATAATGTTCAGATAATAAGAGTGTATAAAGAATTGTTTGAGCTCGATGTTGCATTACATATATATTATTTCCTGTTTTTAATTCAAGAGGTGCTATTGAGTATTGTAAATCAATGTCTGATTTAATTGCCAATTGAACTGAAACATCAATATACCCTTTTAATCCATATTTTGGAGATAAAATATGTTCTTCAGTTCTTAGTAATTTGTTAACAGATATATGACAAGGATTAGATGTCCTACTCCTAAAAGCCTTTATATATGAATTATCCTAAATTCTTGTTAAAATAATAATAATAATAAAAGAAAACATACATCTTGAGTATTTAAAAAATATTTAGATGCCCATTTTTGTAAATTAAAAAATTTCCCAGAAATATGTTTCATTGCGCTTTCTATACTTTCTCCTGAAATATCCAAATGTTCTATATTATCTAATACTAATTGCTTTGTTTTTTCTTTTAAAAAAGATAAACTAAAATTATCATTTTCAAGACACAATTGAAAAAGACAATGCAATATCTTTCCATAAATTTGACTTTTCGATATATCATCTGTTAATTTTACCTTTTCCTGAAGGATTATTCTTCTGGTGCATGAATATGAAGTTGCAACAGATGTACATGATACTAAAAAGTCTGGATTTAAAATCACAAGAGAATGAGAATTGTCTACAATACAAATGCCATTCTCGTCATATTCTCCATGAAGATATAAATAATCGCCTATTTCAATTGGTGTAAAAAACCAATCTTGTCTTAATAGAATTATTTGATTTTCTTCATTTAAAACAACCTAGTTTATTAAAATAAGAAAAAAGAATAAAAAATATATAACCTTTTGTAACCATTTATATCCATTGGAATCAATCCATGGTTCTTCTTTTATATTACAAACCTTATAATTTAAAAATGAATGATTCTACAAAAATTATTAGAAAAAATATCATTATCTTAAACAAATGTTACTTTACCTTCTCATCATTACATAGATCATTTAATTCTAAAGATATATCTTCAGAATAATCATCAGATGAGATTTCATTCTCAACATATAAAGTAGAAATTTCATTTTTACTCTTTTCAAAGATACATTGTTCTTCTGCAACATCCAATTCAACATTTTCTGCCTTAAATTTGTCTATATCAACTCCCTCGCATGTATCTAATGCTGAAAAAACAGCCTCTATGTCTTCATCTAACATATCATCTGTAAAAGAATCCTCCAATATATCGTCTGAGAAAGATATTTGTTCAAGATCTGCTTCCAAAGAAAAATTTTCACATAATTCGTTCACCTCATCTTTCACTGATGATTCTACATTCTTTTTTTCTGTATAATTCTTTAAAAATTCAATATTTACTTGATCTGCGTCTAAACTCAATTCTTCTTGTTTTTTGTCCATTTCTTCCTGATTTTCAATTAAAATACTATCAATTGCAACAATTCCTTCTATTTCTTCTTCATTTTCTTTTATATCTTCATCAAAACATTTGGAAATTTCTTCTATTTCATCAAATAAAATTTCTTCCTTCTGAAATAACATCTCTTCCTTTTTAAAAGATTCTTCATCGTCTTTTTCAATTTTACTATACATTTCCTGTTCTATTGTCTCTTCAGACTGCTGAATTTCTTCTGAAGATACATATACATCTGATTCTTGTGTATATTGCCTTTTCCACGGCTCTGGAAGAAAAGCTTTTAATTTATTAACCAAGTACTCCATAGAATTCCTTGTTTTTTGCATAAATAACTCATCTGATCCCTCTATATTTCTTATTGTTCTTTTTTTTCGAGTTGCTGGTACTTTTTGTGTCTCAAAAAGTGAAAAACCCTTTTCTTCATACAGATTTAAAGGTTTATCTATTACTCCTGCATCTATAGTATCTGTTGGTGATGTTTCATACCGTTTCCAAAGATTAATAGCCGGATCTAATCCTTCATTGTACTAAACCCATTATTCGGTCAATCTCAGCCATAAAAAAGCCGTTTAAAAGCAGAAAAACGCTCACTATACCTTCTCCTCGTCATTCTCCGTCTTAAACAGTGATAAAACCGTCTCAAATTGCCCTTTTTATGTCATTTTTTCCCTTTTTTTATGAAAAAAACTTTATTTACTTGTTTCACCCTGGGATTCTCTTATTGGGCTCATTTTCCATAATACCTTCTGTTCAGGAGTTAAAATCCCTTGTGATCTCTTTAAATTTCCCTTCAATTCCTCTCCAATTCCTCTTAATTCCTCCTCAGTTTTCCCCTCGTCTTTACCTGCTTGTTTATCAGCCAGTATAATTTCATCCTTGGCAGTCTTGAGCTCTTCAAGACCCTTTTGCCATGACATCTCTTAGAATCAGATGTCTTGAATAGCTTGCCATAGAAGAAGAGGTCAAGAAATATAAGGATTTAAATATAAAAGGGTAAAATGATAAGGAAATAAAGATATACAAGAAATAGAAGAAATGATAGAAGAAAGAGAGAGTATAGAAAGAAATGTATGTAAAAATATAATTTTAATATTAAAAATATCTATTAATTGAATTAGTGATTATAGAATGTACCTGATCTACAGGGAAAAGATCTCAAGAAAGATACGATAAATCATCTAATGTTTAATCGTTTTTTATTCTTAGGGAGTACATCCTTTTTAAGCCCTCTAAATTGTAAATAATTGCACGCACCTTCAGAAAGTCAAGAAATATTTTGTTTATCCAAATCATTATAAGAATATACTAGTATAAAAAAATAGATATGTCTGTTTGTAAAACATTTAACTATAGGGATCCTTCTTCCTCTTCTAAGTCCTGATGTATTTCATTTGATTCATGGTTATCGTAATCGAAAGAGATAGTGTTTAATCGCACGTTTGCCTCAAGATCGTAATGTTTTTTAACCCAATCGCGAACAAATAAACTAGCTTTCATGAATTTTTTGCTGGCATATTTTTTAAAAAATGCTTCATGTTTTATAACTGATCGTGAAAGATAATCCAGCATCATTTTAGAACATGGAACAAGATCTGATTCTTTATATCCCGAATAATGTATTAAATTAGCATTCTAATTATAAAATGTTAATTTGAAGAAGAAGAAGAAGAAGAAGAAAAAAAAAGGGAAAATGAATCATTACCCAATTGCCACCAGTAACCATAATTCTAGCCAAATAAATGCCCGAAGCTGCAATATTAGATGGCACAAAAGGCAAAAATCGATGATCAAGAAGACTAATTTCCATAAGATATTTTGCCACTGTACGTGTCTGAATATCATAATTATCTGCCTTTGATACTCTTCTTAGAAAATTAATGGGATTTGGATATGACATATCATATCCAAGAACTTGTAAAACGTATTGTTCTGCTTTTAGAATTTCTTCATTCGTATATCCACCATCTGCCATGTACATAAAATTTTGTATCGATGGACACATCACTTCTTCATATTTTGCTGCGATAAAAAGTGCTGTAATCCCTACTAATTGAAGCTTAGGAAGCGAACATACTCGTAGGGATAAAAATCGATCAATAATATTGACAGAAAGAAATAACGTTTCTGGAAGAAGACGAAATTTCGCATGAACCTCAATTAACCAATCTACCAAGATTCCTCGCATTTTCCATTGAAGTTCTTTCTGTCGATCCATATAATCTGGTAAAGGAAGTGTTAATACCTAATTCCATGGGTCAATTGTTTTATTCATGGAAAGAAAAAAAAAAAAAAGCTTGTTTCGCTTTCACCTCTAATTCCCTCATGTAACCCATGATTTCTTCAACGTATTCCGATACCATCAATGGATCATGAGCATCATCCGCATCTAAATCATCCCAATCTTGTGATGCTGGATGCTCTTGTACCGATCCGTTTAAAAGGCCATCGGTTCTCACTTTTTTACTTGCTTGTGTTTGTTCCACCTCAATGATCACTTTTTGCTCCGTTAAAACCTTTGATGTCCGTCTTTTTCGTGTTGTTTCTTCACCACGCAATTCTCCCGTTGGTACCGTATGAACGGATTCTTTGCTTTGATGACTTTGAACTCCGGTTTTCGTCACCACGCGTGCTTTGGTTGATAACGGCTGCGTTTTCGTTTTCGCCGTCTGATTCTCCTTATTATGCACATTGCTTACATCTCCTAATGCTGCTCTCTTTCGCGTCGCCGCCGTCCATGGCTTATTTACCCCTTCTAATCCTTGTGTAGATACTTGCTTCACCCGAGATATTTGTCCATGCAATTTGTTCTCATCATTAAGATTAAACGTTGCCGTCTGACGTGTTACACGCCTCTACCATTCATTAACCCTCTTCCCCTACTTTTTATCCCTTCTACCGCTGCGTTCATCCTTTTTTCGCGATTGTTCGTGTATTCCTCAAAAAAAACTCCTTTTCACTGCAATTTTCTATCTTATCCATCAATATTCCTCCTTATAGACCCTTAAAATACTCGTTTTCCCTCTTAATTCCCCTTAAATGCGCAAACGGAGACCTTATGGCTCCTTATAATACTCAATACAATCCGTTTAATTTCGCTCAAAAACGTGCCTATATGTATATATTTAGATTCCTCCCGTTTATTACGTCTATAAATGCTTAAAATCCTCTTCTAATGCCCTTTTTATGGCTCTAAAATCCCCAAATTATTATGTTTGATTCGGTAAGGTTGACGATGGAAGTTGCAGGAGAGCCTTGAGAGGGAAAAATAAACATGTGGTTTCCATGGTAACGTAGGGTTATGACCTATAAGTAGGGTATGAGAAGAGAGAGAGAGATAAGAAGAAGATGAATAGAAGATGAATTGGAGAGTGTAAAGAGGTTAGATATGAGAGGAATGAATGGAAGAAGAGTTTTATGAGTTGTATGAGTTTAATGAATGGGTTATTTGAATTATTTTATGAAATGATGTTGAATATAGATATCGAAGGAGTGGTGATAAATAATTTAAAACGTATGGTAGTATATGGTAGTATATGGTAGTTAGTATGTGATTAATTGTGTCTATGTATGTGTATGTCTGTCTATCTAGGTTTACATATGATTATATGTGCTTTTATGTTTATTTGTACTTGTGTAATTATATGTTATGTGATTTATTATATGTGCTTTTTGATATCTTAGAATGTTTCAGATTAGAATATGTTTATTATTAGATCAATTGATTAAAATTGTAATGTTTTATAATGATTAAAATTGTAATATAATTAAAATGTTAATAAATTTTAAATATTGAATAATTATTTATTAATTAGAGTTAATTGATGAATTTTTTTAAAGTTTTAGATAATGATATTTAGTTTTACAAGTTGGAGTACGTTGAAGAATGAATTTAACTAGTGGTTACAAAGTTTGATAGGAATGATTGGATGAAAAGATGAATTTTAATGTTTTTAAAAATATTTAATATGATTTTATTTCTATAATTTTTTTTTAAACCAATTGTATAAGTTTAATATTAAGAAAATGATTTTTTGAAAGTTTTATTCATGATATTTTTCATATGATATAGATCTATAGAAGATGAATTATCTATATTGTTAAGAATATAAGAAGGAGATAAGAAGAAGATAAAAAGAATATCAAAGATTAGTTTTCAAATGACTTCTTTTATTTTCCTAAAGAGAAATTTAAATATTCTCAAATCTTCTGATTAAAAGTAACATTAATATTTTCTTTTAATGACTTTTATATTGTTTGTTTATATACTTCTTTTTAATCATTTCTTTTTCTGATAAAGTTCGTCAACCTTCAATCTTTTGATTTAATAAAGGTTTTCATTTTATATAACATTATTACGTTATTTTATAAATATTAGACGATATTTTATTCCAAATAGAATATTTCATTTAAAATAGAATATTTTCTTAATAGTAAACCACTCAATTTCTTATTAAAACTATATATTTCTAAAGAATCCTATAATTTCCATACTTTAAGTGACGTCCAAAACTTTTTTCTTATTAATTCTTTTCTACTCA
Source organism: Pneumocystis carinii B80 (assembly GCF_001477545.1). Classification (NCBI taxonomy): domain Eukaryota; kingdom Fungi; phylum Ascomycota; class Pneumocystomycetes; order Pneumocystales; family Pneumocystaceae; genus Pneumocystis; species Pneumocystis carinii. The sequence continues at coordinate 212,398 of NW_017264728.1, forward strand.
TTTTTACAACGATTTCCATCATATCTACTAATATCTTCTTCTATCTTCTCCCAATTTCTCCCTAGAATTAATAGACGACATAAAATTAATTGATTATTGAATCTCCACTTTATACATCTTAATTAATCATCATATTTATATTAAAAAATTATAAAAAAAACCTTTTCTTTAGTTTAATAAATATAACTTCTATTTCTTTTAAATATATTATTTATTTCAACTTCTATTTAAGAAAAATAGCCTTTTGTTCACTAAAAAAACTAATAATATATAAAACTCTTCTTCCAACCACTTTTCTACCTATTTTACATAATATTAACTTATTTCTTCTATTTAAACCCAATTTTCTGTATATTAAAAAATAATCTTTAATCAATTTGCAGAGCTTAAATCTAAGATTATCTTTTATCTAAGATAAGATGATTTTTAAAAAACAAGTTTAATCCTAATTCTCTAGATGTAGTGAGATTGTAGGGTAGATACAGGGTTAGGTTATATTAGTGTATTTTAGTTTCATTTTAGTCTTGTTTTTAAAGAGTTTATCTATATTTTTTCTAAATTAAAGAGATTTCTTATTTATAGTTAGTAAATCTACTACATATGAGTCTAAAAGATTATGTAATTTTATTTGCACAATCATTTCAAGATTTTCGTCGTCAAGAACTAGAATCTCTTGCTATTATTGAAGGAATCAAGGCAGATTTCTCTAATCATCATAAACAGGCAAGTTGATATATATATAGATAGATATATATAAGAAAAATATCTTATTTTGTCTTAAATAAAAATAAAATATGAAAAATAGATAGATATATATATCTTTTGATCAAATTTATTAGGAATCTTACTTATTATTACAGACTCCATATCTTATTGTCCAGTTGGAAAATGATACACAAGCCCAAAAGCTAATTCGCAGATCTATATGTTGTAGGTCTGTTTTTTTAGAAATAAGTGTTATTTTTTTAATTTATATAAGAGCTATTTATTCACTTTGGGCATCTGCTGAATCATATAATGATCTTCATCATATACTTAGAAAATCTGGTCCAGCCTTAACAGTTTGACAGATCGTCTTTTAAGGCCTAACTGACATTAAAAGGAACCATTTCGTTATGCATCATTTAAATTTGTTGTAGAAAGCTTTAATAAATCTCATTCAATTGAGCATCAGATTGAACTTATTAATAGTTTTTCTTATTTAGCTTTAGAGGGGCCAGTTTTTATGAAAAACCCACAGGAAATTTATGCAATATTAGAAGAATGGGTAGCAGGTTCATTAAAATATGTCTTTATGGGTCGACAAGTATGTTAAAAAGATGATGAATATATAATATTATCAAATATATCTTGAATCTAAACTAATTGATTCAAGATAGCCAAAAGTAGTCGACATGCAGTTAATTGGTTTAATCTGAAGAAAAGACGATATATTGGAAACACATCTATGGATGCAGAGCTTTCCTTAATTATTGCAAATCAAGCACTTGTAACTTTATTTATATTTTTATTATATATTTATTAAAAGGTTCTAAAGGCAGGAAAAGGAAAGCTTGTTTATGATCCATTCGTTGGAACTGGTAGTATTCTTCTTGCATGTGCATATTATGAAGCAATGATAATGGGTATATTATTTATATTATTCCATGATTGCATTCTTTCTTTCTATATATCTGATACTATTTAGGTACTGATATTGATGGACGACTTTTACGAGGTAAAAATGACCGATCAATTCATAGTAATCTTGAGCAATATGGTTTAACTTCAAAATTCCTTGATGTTTTTATAATGGATTTTCTTCATTCTGCTATACATAATAGCCTTCTATTAGATATTATTATTTGTGACCGTAGGATTTTATCTTTTTAATTGGATTATATTAGTTCTGATGAATCTTAAATAGCTCCGTATGTAGTAAAAGAAGATTGAAACATTTACTTATGGATAAAGATATGGTCTACGTGCAAGTCCAAAAACTTTAAGAAAGAATGTTAAAAATATCTCTCCTCCAAAAGATGAATCAGGTTGTTATTTTCATCTGTATTAATAAGCTTTAGTATTATTTTATATTGAATATTATAGAAAAAAAGATTATATTCCACCGACAGAACCTTATTCATTTGATCAATTGATTGCAAAACTTATGATATTCGCATCAGATCATCTTTTAACAGAAGGAAGACTTGTTTTTTGGATGCCTAGTATGGAAGAAAAACTAGAAACCAGTGTTCCACAACATCCTAACCTTTTATTGATTGCAAATAGTAAACAGTGTTTTGGAAAATGTTATTTATCATTTGCTATTAAATAATATATTAATATCCTTAACAGGGTCCAGAAAACTTTTAACATATGAGCGAAAAGACAGAACAATTTTTAACCAAAATGTTAGTCCAGAAATAATTGGAAATCAGTTTCGTGAGAAAGTTTTACATTCCTATTTAATTGTTTTTGTATTTATTATTTATAGTATTTTGCATCCAAAACAAATAAATCTGCATCATCTTGTCTTGAAAAACAAGGTTAAATTTAGTATTTTACAGATGCTTCATAGATATGAATAAAATTTCCTACTTTTTGAAAATAAAGAGAAATTAATTTCAATAATTCTACATCCTGATGACAATGAGGTAATACTGCACAGAAAAGAGGGAATAGCTGCACTACTAAACTATCTGAACAATAAAATTTGTCTATATTATCATCTAAAAATAAGTGAGTCTAAAAGAAAAGATAACATAAAAACTACACGAAATATCTGGAAAATCAAACATATCTGAATAAAATTCTCTATTTATGAGATTATCGAGTATAAAAATAATTTCAGTATGCTCAATCCTTTTTATTTGTTAATATATTATGAAATTAAATGATTCATTTACCTAGATATTGGCATACATCCTCTCATTGACTGGTTTAATATAAATTGCTGAAGAACCATTGCACAACGTTTTAAAAGATATGTCCCTATTATCATTGCTAAACTTTTTTTATTTGAAAATTCATCTAAAATTATTTAATAAAAATATAAAATCAAAAAATATTACTTTTTGATTTTAAAGAGCATAGTTCAAATAAATCATTTAAACATATAAAACCCAATCTTTCTCTATAAGGCACAATTTTTTGAAATTTATAGTTTTTTATTTCTAGGTTTGGAATTTTTGTAATAGATGATAAACGATCAAATATTAAACTCTGCTCAGGACAATTATAGACAAAGGATGACTTGACAATAATTTCTGCTATATTTTGTGATATTTCTATGCTGTCTGTTATTAAAGGAAATATTATACTCTTTAATTTTGTATATGTTGAAATGTCAAAATCTTCATCTGATTCTTTGAAAAATATTGAATTATTGCTGCTACTAAGAAAATTCAATATTATTTATAATGAAAATTAAGCTTACTAATCAAACAAAAGTGTTCCATGTAAGCAATCGGTAATTGCTTCCCATAACTCCATATTAGAATCTGGAATAATCTTTTGTGAATCACATTTTTCCAAAATAGAAAGCATTTTTGACGTAGCAAATTTCCAAAAAAGTTCTCCATTACCAATACGAGATGTTAAAGGGCATTTATGTTTAAGTTTTATAGGGATAGATAATGCCTATATATCTTAATATTACTTTTTTTCTTAAAAGAAATTACCTTAATCATCTCAAAGAATGCATTTTCTTCATATATTAGTGTATTTTCAGAATATTTAGAAAAATATTGCTCCATTCTTTCAAAAGATATTTTAGAAATAGCAATATATGTAGAAAATATTTTATTTGTTTTTGATGAATTCTGATTAGTCGTTATACTTTCAGGTAAATCCTTAAATGCAAGAGTACTAATTTTTGCAAGAAATTTTAAGGATAAAACACATGTTTGTTCATTATGATCTTTCAAAAGATCAATTACTTCCAATATACTAGATTGAAGAGGAGTCATATAGTCAACATCAAGATAATAAACTGGACTCCGTGTATATATCAAAGCATCAAATATAGATGTGATTAATTTATTGATTAAAGATATGTCGCCTTTAGAAACTATAAATTTATATAAAGAACGTGAAAATTTGACGAATGTATCAAGTGCTTCTTGAGATAATTCTTGATTTTTAAATAAGTTATCAGACGTTGTCGAAACTGTATTAGAAAATATTTCCCAAACAGACCATATTTTTTTATATAGATCATCATAATTTGAACCTAATTTATCGTATTCCATTTTATACAAAATATTATCAATTGCTTTACAACAGTTCATAAAAACATCGTTAGAATTCAGTTCAATAGAATGTGTAAAGAAATCCAATAATTTATCCCAAATCTCATGAAATATTTCAAGAGAAAATAAAGAATCCAAATTACGAGAAAAAAGTGCCACTAAACCCGATATTATCAAAACTAATGAATCTTCAAAAGACGAATTGTCTGTATTATTTAAAAATTCATGACATTTATTATCGTTAATATTCTTTAAAATGTCTTTGTTGAACAGGAAAAAAATACGATATATAATTATCCGAAAACAACATTTCCATAGATTACTTTTTATATTTTCCCCATGAATTTCAAAGTTCCTAAATATTGTTTGTATTGCGCCATTTCGCACTTCGGATCTGTCATCCAATATTACTTCTATTAAACGAAATAATAAAATTATCCATAATAAATCTTGAACAGAAATATCGTCTTCTAGTGAACATAAAAGATTTAGTTCATTATCACTATCGAATGTTTTAATTGATTCTTGAAACGATTTTTTTAATCTAAGATTATCAGATATATTCCAAAATAATCCAATAGCTGTTAAAGAAATATTTAAATCGTCTTTTTGAAGACAAAATTTCGTAAGAATATTTATTAAAGTTAGAAAATGTTTTGAAGAAAGTTCTAATAAGAAATCTGTACATATTAATTGTAAAGAAAAAAATGCATCTTTAACAATTTTCGGTATTTTCAGTGAACTTCTAAGCTCCTTTTTTCTGTAATGTAAGATATCTGAATGATCTTGTTTAAAAGAAGCAAAAGATGATAATTCATTTTCAAATATTGAATTAATTATTTCAAAAACAATGTCCCAACTTTCAGAAATTAAATGACCCAATGAATTTAAAAGTAAATTTAAAACATTAAGAGCCATACTTATTATTTCCAATTCAACAGCACGATCATTAGGATATAATTGAACATTGATATCTCCCATGATATTTTTCATAGAAAGAAAATTTATGATAGACAATATTTTTCTTAAAGCTTTATCACTATTCTCAAGATTTTTCCAAGATTGAGATATAATTACTGCTTCAGTAATATTGAGAAATACTTTAGTAGCCTGTTTTCTAATCAAACTATCCACTTTTCGTGAATGAATAAAAGAATATAAGTATGACATAACTATATCCCAACCATTTTCTTCTGATGCTCCAAAAAATAATCGTTCTATATTAATTTTACATATTAAATTAATTTTATGAAAAGTAAATGCTAGATCATTAGACTTGTGAAAAATGGCAGCACCTTGGTAATTATAAAAAGCAGTCGTAGATACGTTCTTTTTGATATCAATGCCTTTCATTTCAGATGATACTTTATTTTCAAAAATTTCTGAAAACCTATTAAGTTCGCAAATAGTTTTTAATATTTCCAATAAACTACTATCTGAAAATGTTTTAGTATTTTCAAAAACTGTATTTGCAAAAAGAACTATTGAAGAAATATCAACAATAAGATTATTCTTCTTCGGTAATGTGAGAACTTCTTTTTGAATAGTATTATAAATAATATCAATGCCTAAAATACTATGAGGAAATTTTACATGATTTTTTTTTGCCATCTCATATATAATTAACTCCACTTTTCGTAATGTTTCAAGAATAATTGCCCATGAATTACCAAGATTATTGCCTAAATGAATTGATAACAAAAGCATTGCTTGAAGACAAATCAAATTTTTCTGAGTAAGTATCATAACATTATCAGAATCATGCAAAGGAAGATTAGTAACACTTGTTATATCACTTGCAGAATTATTTGTATTCAATTGATGAGTATTTTGAACATCATTTGTTACATTTGAATGTAAAGCATTGAATGGTATCATGAAAACAGGTGGAAGTGAAAATTTAGAAATAGTAGTTAGAAATGAATTTCTAGAAATATTATAACCCATATATCCAGAAACTTGGGTAAAATGTCTGTAAGATCGAATAAGATTATGAAATAAATCAATTGACATAGATGCAGATAAAAATGTAGAAAATGCCTTAAATTGTAAACCTTTTTTTTTTCTCAGGAAATTACTTACTGCTAAAAATGCAGGCCACATATTTTCAATTATTTTTGAACAAGTAAATACTTCTTGGTTCCCTAGAAAAGATTCAGGCAAATTATTAGAAACAGGTTCAGATTTTTCTAATTATTATGATTATTTTCTCTAGAATATCATTCATTTATCTTTACCTTTGAGATTTCCTAATTTTCGTGGTAAACCTCGTTTAAAAAAAGGTATAATTATTTTTGCAATACCATCTACCACTAAATTTAAGCATGTAAATACTAAGTAATATATATAAGTAGGTGGAAGTATAGGTCCTTCTAATTTATCAAGTTGATCGATACAAGAAACACGGACAGAAGATGTTTTTGAATCAAGACCTGGAGGACATTGTTCTATAATTTCACCTGTTATAGTACCAAATATATCAATCGCATTTTCTAAGATTTCATACATGCTATCATAAGAATCATCATTAGATAATTGATTGTTAAAGAGAATATTTGTTCCTAAACCAATTAATCCAGGCTGTTCTCCTGCTAATTTGTTAAATGAAAAAATAATTTCATATAAAATATTTTTGCGAGAAGCATCTGCATCATAATATTCATAGATCGTACAAATAAGTGCATTATCTGTACATATACCTCTAAATATTTCCATAACTAAAACACGGCGCCAATTATTATCATCTTTATCTATAAGAATACGGCAAAATAAATTAAATGCAATTTCGCTTTCTACAATAAGATTTTTAAGATGTTGACGAAGAAGAAGATATATAATTCTTGCACTTCTTACTGTTACAGGAAACCCACCTTTATTCGAAAATGGTCGAAGGACTAAAAACATCAGATTACGAAGTAATTTAATTTGTTTATCATGCTAAAATTCAGATTATCTATCATGTAAAAAATATTATTAATTTTTTTTTTACTTTTTGAAATACTTTTGGATGATTTGTTAAAATACTTTCTATCAATTCTAATCCAAAGGTTTTTGATAAATTTTGAATATGAAGCATCCTAGATTTGTCATCATTGATAAGAAGACATAAATCCTCCATTAAATTATGTGCATCAATCAACGCTTGACTATTTTCTAACTCTTTTTTTTCATGTTTCTCTTCAACTTTTCAATTTAAAAAAAAATACACAAATTTATTATTCTATTCATACCTTCATTAATAGTTCTATCAAAAACAAGGATTACAAGCTGTCTTAACGTCGCTGATGCCGTATTTTGAACTACCGTAGATTTGTTATTTTGAAGTACAAAACATATATTAAATGTTTCTGCTAATAAATTTCCTGATAAATCCACTGTATAATTCGTCAAAAACATTGGTAATACTTGAAGAATCTTCAATTGAATCTCCACCCCTAATAATATCGCCTCACGAAACGCTTCTAACACTGACGGTATAGATAACTATATTCCCTTCATTAACCCTCTTTTCCTCTCATTTTTAACCCCTCCTTACACTCGGTATTGCACTCACTCCAATCAATTTTTGTAATGACCCTATTGCAATAGCACAACATTTTGCACTTTGTATATTACATCCAAGTAAAAAGGGTATTAAAAACATCGGACTTTGTCGTATTTTACTAATAGCCACCCCCTCCTCCACAAAACTTTTCACCTCATTTAATGCTTGTTCTGCCGCCTTATTAATTAGTTTTACTCTTTTAACAAAAAATAACACTTTTCTTGTTTTAAAAAAAAAACACACTTACCGCCTTAAGTTCCGGATGCTTACGTTTACTTTCTGTTATAAGTTGTGTCAGTTCACTCGTTAAAGATGCTATCCATCGCATCGTTCTTTTCTCCTATTTTTTTCACCGCTCCAGAATCTCCTATAAAAAATGCAAATGTAGGTCTTACTTTGTTTTTTTCTCTTGAAATTTATCAAAGGGTTATATATTTTTAACTTATTAATATTTAGACCAAGAAATTTTCGTTTATTGGAAGAGTTAGAAAAAGGTGAAAAAGGATTTGGGGATGGCACGTTTTCTTATGGACTGGTTGATATTGATGATATGAGTTTATCGAATTGGATTGGGACGATATTAGGGCCGGCACATGTAAGGAATCGGGGGGGAAAAATATTTAAACTTATTATTTAAGAGTGTTTATGAGAACCGGATATATAGTTTAAAGATATTTTGTGATGAAATGTATCCGGATATGCCACCGGTTATTTATTTTTTATCTAAGATTAATCTTCCATGTGTGAACCCAGAAACGGGACGAGTAAGTGTTTAATGGGTTAAATGGGGATTATTTTTGAAAAAATGAATTATAAGGTAGAACCGGAGCAATTATCATGTCTTTCAAATTGGAAACGAGACCATACATTAGAAACCATATTAATTGCGCTTCGACGGTAAAAAAGAGATAATGAGGGTTAATGAAGGGTAATTTTTATATATTAGTGAAATGGGGTTACCAAGTAACAAGAAGTTACCTCAACCTCCGGAAGGAAGTATTTTTTAAAGGGAATAATTTCAATAAAATTGGATATATTTTTCTTTGAAAGAAGAAAGATTGATTGATTGATTATTAAGATTATATTAAACAAAATTTTTTCTACACAATGTTAACAACATATTCTGATTTATCAAAACATAAGCATTTGGTTTTATCTTTATTCAAACGACTTTTATTCTATGCAAAACGTCTTCCTATTAATTCTCAAGAAATATGTATTAATCTTATTAAGGATAATTTTTCAAGTATGAAAACTAGTAAGAATATAAAAAAAAATATTGATGGATTGAAATATGGATATCAAGTGAATATTAAGTATATAATATGATATAATTTTTTTTTAATATAATATTTAGGCAGAACGAATTCTTAAAGAAGCAGTGATTTTAAAGAATTCAGAATTATTAGAAAGATTACAAATCTATTTATCTAAATATAAATCTAAACAAGATAAAAAAAAATTATTCTTGATAAAACTGTATTTTTTTTTTATTTTTTAACCTTTTTTTTAATATTTAACTTTATTAGATCAAAAAATAAAAACTATTCTAGACTTTGTATGATCTTGACTAAACGTATTCGTACTTTTCAAAATCTTCAAGATCGTTTAACTAAACTTAAAGATTTTTTATTTCATGCTCAACATGAACAACAATTTTATAAAAGATTAGGTATATCTCAACAAGGATGGACATCTGAACTTGAAACACATATTGGTATACTAAATATTCAATTATCATTACAAACTATAAAAAAAATTATGTTGAAAGCTCAATTAAAGTGTTAGACTTGTATTAAGTTGTATTTTATTTAATTTTTTTTTTTAAATATTTATTAATTTTTTATAATATTAACAACAATTTATGATTCAGCAATTAATTTAAGATTAATTTTAAAGAAAGAACGTTTTAAAGGACGTTTTAAAGGACGTTTTCTTTTGCAATATTAATCTTTTTATAATTTATATTTTTTTTAAAAACCACTTTTTAAAAACTTTTTTTAATAACTTCTTTTAAAAACTACTTTTAATAACTACTTTTTATAAATCTTATATTAAATATATACAGATTTCCTTTATAATTATCTTTTATTTAATCTTTAACTTATCTCTCTATTACTGTTCCTTACGGAATTAAACTAATAATTAAATTTTTCATATTAATTTCTTAGTCTAAATAAAAATAATAAAACCCCCCTTATTTAAATATAAATATTAAGAATTCTATTATAATACTAAATTTCATCTGCAAATCTACTTTTCATCCGTAAATCCACTTTTCAACTTATTTTTCTGCTTTATATTTAAATCATTTTCTCTAAAAATTCATTATTCTCTATTTCTATATAAATCTGCTCCTGTTAACACTTAATTCTTATTATTCCTTCCTTTTTTCCTTTACTATTTGTATCTCTAATATTACCCTATCCTATTCATCCTATTCATCCTTTCATAACCCATATAAACGAAGCTTAAGAAATCATGGTGACGCATATACTCCCTATAATTTAGATAAACATACGCATATATCTTGTTATAAGGCTTGTTTTGCATCCTGTTCAATGTCTATACCTGGTAAATATGGTCAATTTCCAGGTTTTCGCAATTCAGGCTCATCAAAAAGATTACGTATAGATTCAAGAAGTTCCAATAATACAGCGTTTTTAACGCGTAAAACATTCTCTGATTTCAGATTATCTCGTCTTCAGATTGGAAATTTCATTTCTGGCACTATATTTATGTTTTACAAGGCCAAAACTTATTATTAACAGAAGAAACACGAGAAGAAAAGGATCAAAAAGATGCACGAATTCGATTTTACTTTAGAAACTCAACAGATATACAATCAGAAAGTAATTTATCAGCAACAGAAGCAGCACTTGTTGCACCCGACCGGGTTTCACTCTCAATAAAAAAGGGTACAAAACGTATTATTATTCCAGCAGAACATATTTTCTCAATAGAATTCTCCCGTAATGAAGGGAGAATAGTTATTCATACAGACGGATGGGCAGTGGTATATATGCGCGCATATATATGGAACAATGGTTTAAACAGGGCTAGTTTGAAGAATTGACGACTAACGGGACGAATAAACAAATATTTCGGGTAACAAATGTAGATCCTACAGAGGGCGAACTTTTACGGGTTAAACGGATTGAAATATGGCTAAATTTATCTATGCCATTAACAGAGCCAAAATGGACTAAAGGGAATCTTATGGATAATATCGATAAGACGTCTCAATTTCATAATATTCTACATATTCTAGATGCAGATCCAGTAATTTTGGATAATGATTTTTAATTATTAATATTTATTATATAATATAGTGCCCGACGTTACAGAGTATTATCGAGCAATGGACTAGGGAATCTACGGTTGGTAGGGAAATATATTATTAATGAAATATGATATGAAAAGAAGGAAGGATTTCAATCGGAACGATTATTATTTCAAAGATCTCAACTTTGTAAATTAGGACGTCTTTTAGATATTTTTTCGAATGTTTTAAAGCCGGATTCAGTATTAACGGCACCGATGAATGCGATTTTGAATATAGTGCGAATGATGGGGACTAAGACAGAAATAGACCAAGAGGAACTTTTAATAAAAGTAAAACAAGCATTGTTCTTAATTCCGGAATATTTAATATCGAAAAGTCTTGATACTATGTATTTTTTAAAGATTATATTATTAGAAGAGATTTTTAATATAAGAATAGGTTTAAAAAAGAACTTGATTTTGGGTCGGAAAGTGCATCAAATGATTTTGAAATATGATTTAAAGATTAGCTTTTTATAAAAAAAAAAGGTAAAGCTATGATAAATTTGGTACATATATAAAATCGCACATTTAGGTAATTTTATACACAAATATATTGTACATTGATTTATGATAATTTAATAAGATTTAGGGATTTTTATATATAATTTTTTAAACGAGATTCGGCATATTTTTCCATATCGTACAAATGATAGAAATATAACTGACTTGTGCATGTAAATTATTAATATGGTTTTTTTTTTGATCCAAACATGTTAAATAATGTAAACTATATGATTCATATATTTATATTTGAGTGTTTATGCCTTTATTTATGTATGATAATCGATTAAGATTGTTTTAATCATGATTATCGTCTAGGACGTCCTTTAATTACTAATGGATTTAACTTTTTTCGAGTCTTTTTGCCTTTTGCTAGTTTTCCCCATGGACTACATGGATGTCGGTTACCTTTACTTTTACCACGTCCACCACCATGAGGATGATCACGTGGATTCCTTAATATATATTAAAAATTTATGACATTTTGATAAATAATACTTACATTGCCATACCACGAACAGTTGGTCTAATACCTAACCAACGAGATCGTCCTGCTTTTCCCAATTTTCGATGTTTCCTTTATAAATTATAAGAAAAAAGCTTATAAATCAATGTATATTACCAATTAACGTTACTCATAATGCCAATAGTAGCTGCCCCATGAACAGATATTTTTCTTAATTCCCCACTTTGTAATTTAACAGTGGCATATCCTTCATTTCCTGTAGAAAGTATTTGTGCATATGTTCCTGCACTTCTACAAAATTTAGCTGGTCCATGAATATTCGTCGCTAATGCAAAGACAATCGTTCCTACAGGAATCATTGATAAAGGAAGACAATTTCCTGGTTGAATCGCTTTTGCTACAAAAGCTCCTGAATCTATTTTTTCTTGTTCTTCTTCATATGATCCAAATCCCATTCTATAACTTTCTACAATATGTCCTGCTCTAAGTCCATCTGCTGCTAATATATATGAAAGCTTTTCTGTTTTTAAATCCTTGATTAACGCAATATGTCCACTACGTCCCGGATCATATTCAATACGTAGGACCACATGTGGTCCTGGTGTTTTACGTATAAAATCTATAATACGTATACGTTGTTTATGTCCTCCTCCTTGATGTCTTGTAGTAATTCTTCCTTGATCATTACGTCCACCTGTTTGACGTTTTGCAATAGTTAAAAAACGTATTGGACGTCCCTTCCAGAGATGTTCATTTAAAGGACGACAAAGTCCACGTCTTCCTGGTGTTATTGGCTTATATTTCTTAATAAATGGTGCATGTTTCTCCTGTTTTTCCTGTATTTTTTGCTCTGGTATTTCAACCATAGTTTTATAATATTGAAAAAATATAGTTATATTATGTACTTTGCCATTTTTTAGCAAATAAAAACGACCAATTCCTTTAGCATAATAATATGGATCATAATAATGCTTTAAATCAAGTGTTTTGTGTTTTATTTTTGTAAAAGTATTGAACAACATTAATTTAGTAGTTCAGCAGGTTGATAATCGATAAAAATGAGTTTATATAGATATAATTAATAAGAAGATGATTATATATATATATGAAAGCCTTATTGTAATAACCATGTCTGTTTTTTTAAATTATTTGTGTATAAATGTATATAATTGAGTAAATAAAGATATTTTAATTATTGATACCAAAGATGGATAAATCACCTTTTTTATTTATCTCATCACCAGCATAAGCTAACCAATATCTATATGGATGCCAAGTAACTTTGTTAGTAGCGTTAGAAGGAATTTTGTAAATATGTTCACCAGTTTCTACATGTGACTAGAGATATGTTAATGTATTTATATAAAATTAAATAAAAAATACAATATCAATTGCAATTTCTTCAGATGCAGAAGCAATATATTGTCCATCATGAGTAAAACTTAATGTTCTTACAGGCCAACTAAATAGATTAAAAAATAATTGAAAATAATATATAAAAAAGTATACTCTAATTTTGAAAAGGTTCTGACACAGATGAGCTCTTCAAGATCCCATAAACTAACAAGAGCATCTGAACCGCCTATAGCCAAATATCTATAAAATTATATATATATATATATATAAGAAATAAAGAAAACCCACTTTCCCTTTGGATCAAATTCAAGAGAAAAACAATTAGATGTATGTGCATCTATAGTATATACATGTTTTAGTGATGGCCATTCAATTAAATTAACAGTTCCATGACCAGTAGCTAAAGCAAAAAAATCGCCACTATTTGACCATGATATTTCATTTGTCTTTAATTTTTTAGAATAAATATACTTAATATTAGTAAATAAACTACCTCTGCTGGTTGTTTGATTGAATTAATAATTTTTTTTGCCTTAATATCAACAAATGTAATTACATCATCCTAATCCTTATTAAATTATACAATAAACCCCTCCTATAAAACCTTGCTTCCTGATGCTACATAATTACCATTAGGTGACCATGTAACACTGATATTCTCTCCATTTGTTGGGATTTCTAAGACACACTTACCCTCTAATCCTAATTATATATATATCCCAATAATGATTGATAAATACCCCTATAATCCCAAAAACGAATTGCCTTATCTTTTCCAACGCTTACAAGACGATCACTATGTGTAGGATCCCATGAAAGATAATCTACACTTGAAGAATGTCCCTTAAACTCGACTGAATATCTCAATTCCAGTTTCTCTGGATTCCATACACGTAAGCTATGATCTGCCGATCCTGATGCTAGCTTGCTCCCAGTACAATTCCATCCAAGTGTCTTTACTAAATCACTATGTCCTCCAATTGTCTTTGTCCTCTGCATAGAGAAAAAATTATAAGCCTAAAAACATTATCAAATTCGTCTTTTTTCACGCCGTAAAAACTTCTTGCTTAGAAATAGACTTCGTCTCTCCTTTTTTACCGGAATATGGCATGTTTTACTTATAATTTGGCCCTTTTAGAGGCCTTTTTATTCAAGTCTATTTGTTAGCGGTGGCAAAAGTCACGTGACACAGAGTCATAGGCACAGTCAGTGGGGAGGCAATTGAGAAATAGATGATTAGGAAGGGCGATATTTGCATAGAAACGTTAGTTATATGAAGGTTTAAGTAGTTTCAGAAGGGTTTTATGTTTTTTGGAGAAAAAAAATATGGGTTCTTTTATGAAAGAGATGAAAAAGAAAAAAAAGTGTTTTGTTAAGTTTGGATGCCCAGAAATGACATTAATTAGACGGCATCCGTTTAATTTCTCGGTTTTTATCTTTGTATTGATTTTTTTTTGGAAAATAATGGGTATTTTCAGGTGGAGCTTTGTTTGAGGAAAGATGATTTGAGTAAAGTGGAATATTTACTTGAAAAAAGCAACCATCCAAGATTTATTAATGTGGATGTTCCATTGGAATGGTTTTTGAGGGAAGATGTTCTTGATAGATTGATTAGAACGGGTAGATTATGCTAAATTAGCAATATTAACATTTATCAACAAGTATAGAGGTATTATGTGCACTTTCTATGAACCATATAGATGTGGATGATGTTGTCTGTGTAAGCAAGGGTATTAATGTGTGTTTTTTTGGGGAGTTATTGAATTTTTAGGGGAGATTATTCTTTCATTAACAAAAGATACATATGAAAAGGCAGGACTTGAAGGAAAGCCGTCTGCTTTTTCAAGAAAATGTCTTAAATGGAGTAATATTATATTGTAGTGTAATAATTTTGGGTAATTTTATTAGATGTATTACTAAATATGAGGGAAACATCTATGAAAAAGGGAAAGAAAGGATTTAATAGAGTTTTATGGAGTTTTAAGAATGTTTTTCAAAGGAAATTTTCCTTCAGAATGTGTGTATTGGATGAGGGTTTGAAATATTGCAATTGATGGCTTGTTTTAAACTTTTTTATAGATAATATTGGAATTCTTGAAGAAATTCTTGGATTATCATGTTGTTTTGTAAATTTTGAAAGAAATGAATCAGGCAAGATTCTTTGTCCTTCTTTTTCTTATCCAAAACATGTGGATTATCCGGGTATAGATAGAATTATTCAGGAAGAATGGGCTACAGAGATATATGAATGGCTAGGCTTAGTTTCTCTTGGATCAGAAAGGTAAAACATTGATTTTTTTAACAATTCTTTAATAAAAAAGGCTACGTATTGATCTTAATAATGATCCTTATTCATTGCCTTATCATCTTTCAGATGCATCTCAAGATGAAGTTGTTAGGCTTCTATGGTCAGGAATGATCTGTTGTACTTGGATATATAATTTATGGCTATTTTTACGGTATTATTTACATAATATTCAATACAATATTTAAATACATTTATAGCAATCTTAATGATATAAATTGGATCTCTCTAACTGTTAATGGTTTTGAAGATTCACCTATCAGTTGGGAAAATTATGAACATGGATATTTTTTTGGCGGTGAAAATACATATACAATACTAAAGCTAAATTCAAATACTATGGATAACAATGATCCGCCTTTTCTTGTTTATGAATATATAAATAATTTTGATCAATATTCATAACAAGTCTATATATATATATCGAATATAAAAAATAAAGATAAAAGTACATTTTTAAGCTAAGAATTTTGATTTTAATTACATATTTATTGTTTAATATGGGACTTAACAATAAGGGAAAAGAGGGACATCAAGAAACGGCTCAAGAACTGATTTCAAGGATTAAAGAAGAAGTAGAAAAAAATGAAAATAAAAGATCAAAATCTATTTCAAAACATACATTTACATATAATGGAGTAAATATTGATAGTTGGAAGTTGCCAGATTTTGGATTTAAAAAATCAAGTAAATTAGCAACAGATATACGAGGACTTTTTTCTATAACAAATGATAAAAATATACATGAAATTGTTATTAGAGGTATTCATTAGTATCTTAAAAGGGTCCAGTTTTATGGGGATAGGATATAATAAATTTTTTGCAATAAATGAAGTTAAAGAAACTAAAGTGAATTATAACGAAGGGTTATTATGTTTATAATTTATAAATTTTAGTGGGAATCCTTGGAAAAACATACTATAGGACCATATACGTTGACATTGAAAGAGAATGGATGTATTATTTTTGTTTCAGCGCTTTCAGATGACTCATTGATTGTTGCAAGCAAGAATTCGATGGGATCAATAGCAAATGGTACATCTATTCATGCAGAAGTAGGGGAAACATGGTTAGAAAAGCATTTATCATGTTCTCTACATAGTAGAAAACAATTGGCAAATGTACTGCGACAAATGAATGCAACTCTTGTTTTTGAATTATGTGATGATAGTTTTGAAGAACATGTTATAGGATATCCACCAGAAAAGAGTGGACTTTATCTTCATGGAATTAATTTAAATAAAGCTAATTTTGTTACATATGAATTTGATAAAGTCTGTATGTTTGCTAGTGAATGGGGATTTAGACAAGTTGATTATAAAGTTTTTCAAACTTTGTTAGAGTTAAAATGTTTTTTAGAAGATTCTGAAAAGACAAAATCTTATTATGGAAAAGAAGTTGAAGGGTTTGTTATACGATGTAAATCTAACTTATCAGATGATATTCATTTTCATGATTTTTTTTTCAAGTATAAATTTAAAGAGCCATATTTTATTTATAGAAAATGGAGAGAATTGACACATGCAATTATATCAGGCACATATAAATTCAATTCTAATGAAGATCATATTACAAAACAATATGTAATGTGGGTACGTCTTTTATTGAGAGAAAATCCTGACTTTGCAAAAAAATATAAACAAAATCATGGAATTGTGGCTCTTCGCAAGCAATTTTTAAAAGAATACAATTATTCGCCTTTAGATTTTTCAGAAAGGTTGATTACAAACTATCCTCTTGAGGATAGAAATATTTTACTTGTTCCTATTGCTACAATTGGTTGTGGAAAAACAACTCTTGCTTTTGCTTTATCTTTATTATTTAATTTTAAGCATATTCAAAATGATGATATACCAGGAAAAAAAGCGAAAATTCAAAAGTTTGTATCTGCAATTGTTGATGCTTTAAAGCATCAACATGCTGTTATAGCAGACAAGTAGGTTTATCCTGATTAATCGAATAATTGGTAATATTTGTCACAGAAATAATCACAAATATGTAGAAAGAGATGAATTGATTCGTTTGGTTTCTGAACGATCTCCAGATACTCGTTTCATCGCTCTTTATTATAATCATTTTGATAAAGATGATGATTTAGTTACTAGAAGAGAAAAATTAAATGAAATCTCTAAAATAACAAAAGCTAGAGTTCTTGAACGTGGAAATAATCATCAAACAATTGATGCATCATTAAATCAGGGTAAAACTGCTATAGGAATTATGAATGGATTTCTTTCCAGATTTGAACCTTTAGATCTTGATAGAAAACCGGATAATTTATTTGAAGATATCATTATCTTGGATCCTATGAAAGATACAATATCTAATTTGGAAATTGTGATTAAACGTCTTCATAAAATTGCTCCAAAATTTGTCGCAAAAATACCAACCACATCTGAAATGGATTCTGCAATTCGTATCGCTTTAAATCATTCTTGTCCTAACAAAATATCCAGTTTAACCTTATCTCATCAAAAACTTGGTTCATTCTCTAAACGAAAACCTGAATATTTTGGTATTCTCTTTAAGGATGATTTAGCTCTTTATATAGAACAAATTATGAAGGATCAGAAAAAAGAAGTCTCTGCTTTTTGGGAACATCTCAAGTCCTCAAAACGTGTACAATCTACTTTTCATGTTACTTTGATTCATGTCTCTGATAAATCAGAATATCCTAAAATTTGGCAATATTATTTATCTCAAATGAACTCTTCAGGTGTCGTTTGTTCTGCTCATGTTGAATTCACTTATCTCGTTTGGAATTCAAGAATTATGGCTCTTGTTGCTGCAATTTTGGATATAGAAAATAAAAAAATACAATTAGCTACTCCAATTCCTCATACTACAATTGGAACTGAAAATAAAACAATTCATCCAAAGGAAGCAAATGATATGTTGGCTCTTTGGAACTCTCAATTACCTCCTTCTGATATTCATACTTTATCTCTTTCTCCTCAACGTTTCAATGGCACTATTACTCTTGTCTATTCTAATTCTACCAATTAACAATATATCTCATCTAACTATGAAAATTTAGGTCAACTTTATGTATATTTTTTATTCTATATATATACACATATATTATTCGACTTAACTTATTTTTCACTACTTTCAACCATCGCTAAGTCAGTCAATGTTTCAGAGCTATTTGGATGAGAACTTTGACGCAAAGTCGCTTAGAATTGCTGATCTTCGGCGTATTTTACTTGAACATGACGTGGATTATCCATCATCTGCTAAGAAACAGGTTCTTTTAGACTTATTTTATGAACATATTGTTTCAGGGAAAAAAGGGTATTTAAAGGGGAAAAAAGACGAAAATAAGGATGAATATGGTAAATTGAGCGATAGTACAAGTGTATGATTGTTTTTTTTGGCGAAAAATCGCTTTTTTTTACGGTAAAAATTGATGAATTTGAAGGGTAAACAAAAGTCCGGTAAAAAAAGGGTTAAAAAGCAGTTAAATGAAGCAAAAGAGGGTTCTTCTACGGGTAGAAGTTCTCATATGTCTTTACGTAGGTCAATAAGTGCACAGCCTTTGGATATTGAGGAAGAAAAAGAAAAAACAGAGGAAAAGGTATATTGAAGAATAATGGGGGGTTTTTTGGGCCGTATTTAAGGGATAATATAGTCTTTATCATTGGATAAAGGGTTTTCTAGAGAAAACTTTTTTCAGAAATCGTCTCCATTATCAGAAACATATAAATTTCGTTCATCTTTGCAATGTTCAGTGGTAAATCGAAAAAGAATGCTTTAAAAGGTATATATAACGTTATTATTAGCCAGAAAGTTGTCAAAAGGAGCCTCAGGATGTATCAGAAGTTCCTGAGAAGTTATCTGTTATGAGGGTTAAACCGGAGCCTCGTTCGAAGAGTTTGATTCAACCGTTAATGAATTCTAATTTAGCTCGATCTAAACCGAAGAAATTTATGACAAATATTGAGAATTTAAAGACATCTCAGCAATTTTATCATATGACAATGTATACGAAACCCGAACATGAATTAACTACACAAACATTTAAAAATAATGAATTTACGCATGATGATATTTCTTTAAATAATAATGAAATGAAAAATAAAGACAAATTAGAATTGGATAAAGAGGTTTTGAATGTTTTTTATGGGAAATCAAAAGCTAAACCTAAACGCAAAAAAATTTCGTTTATAAAATTTCTTGTAGTATTTATTTTTGGCACTTCTATAGCAGCATTGGTGGGTATTTGGAGGGAGGAAACGATTCGTGTGGGTTATTGCAATGTTGAAATTAAAGGTAAATTTTTCGAAAAAAATGGTGAAATTGATGATTTTAAAAAAAAATTAGAAACATCAAATACATATTCATTAATACGAAAAAAATTTCCAAGGATTTTTCTTGATAATCTTTTTATATATTGCAAACCATGTCCTGAACATGCTATTTGTTATCCTAATTTTAAACTTGTATGTCAAAAGGATTATATTCTTGCTTCGAATATATTGTCTTTTGATGGATTAATTCCTATTGCGCCATCATGTATACCAGATACTGAAAAACTAAGAAAGGTTCATATTATTATTAATGAGATCATTCAGATGCTTAGAGATAAAAATACTAAGTTAGAATGTGGCACTTCAAAATTGCTTAAAGGAGAAAAAGAGGGTATATCTGAGAACGATCTTGAGAAATATCTTTGGGAAATGAAATCTGTTGTATCAATAATTCTTTTTTTCCTAAACTAATTCAATTAGCCTGATATAGATGATGAACAATTTCAAGAATTATTGTCGGATGCATTTAAAGATATATCTACGTATGATGAAATACGTGTAGAAAATGATGGGTATGTTGTATTTAGTCTTTTTTTAATCATTCTAAGCTCTGGCTGACCTAGATATATTGATCTAATAGATCAAAGAGATATTTTAAATCAACATCTTTTGCAAACATTCCATTTGGATGCTCACTTAAAAAATATATCAGACGAAGTCTGGTACGCTATAGAGTCGAATTTATTGGTATATTCTTTTTTTTTTTTTAATCATTAGTAAATATTTATTTAGGAATAATATGTTCTATATTTCTTTTATTTAAAATAAAATCAGCTTTTGTTTTGCATAGAACCTATAAATCAAGAATTCTAGAATTGGTTCATATTTCTCTTCAAAGATTATATGAGCAACAACGTTTATATATTTTGGATCCGAAGTCTACATATCCATATATTGCTATTTCACATTTACGGGATGATATTCTTGTAAATGAGTTTAATACTAATCAACGAAATAAACTTTGGAATAAAGTACGGAAAGTGGTTGAAAATAACTCAAACATAAGAACACGATTAGCAGAAATAAATGGAGAATGGATAAGAGCTTGGGAATGGATTGGTACTATTCATACATGAATGATGAACTATAAAAGAATATTTAATCAGGAATATGTTGGATACATAATTTCAGAGAACTATTCTACTGTAATATATTTAAAAACTGATCATTTATGGTATTTCATAAATTTGCATATCTTTATTATTGAAAACAGTTTAAATATATTATCACATATTGTGTTTAGATAATACAAATGCAATTAATAAGAGTCTATGTAACTAGATAGTTATACTTTATTAAATAATGAATAATGTTAGATATAACAAATAGTGTCTATACTCTATACTAACTATATAAAAATTAGATTTAAATAAAATAATGGTATATATAAAAATCTTAAATCAGAATAATAATATTTCACCAGTTCTGTCACTGCGGATGATTTTTGTACACTTGTATCCACATTTTAATAAAAATAAACTGACAGATATGTTCGCCCATCGTATTATTTTCAATCATTTTTAATTTTATAAGATTTTTACTAATTTAAAAATAAATTACCTATAAAGTTTAATCATTTATGATGCCATTTTTATAAATTAGTATCCATTATTATATTATTTTAACGCAAATGTCAGACAAGGCTGAAACTTATTATTAATGATTCTACATATAATTCAGAAATCTTTGTTCATCTTATCATCAAACATTTAGCGTTTTTTTATTATTAACTTAAAATAATAATTTATATATTCTAAAAACAAATTAGAAAAAATCTATAAAATATTAAATATGTTAAATCAGGTATTATACATATTTATCCACAAAATTATTTCTTAGGAGTTGGATTGTTAAAGAAAATCATCATACTTTAACATCTCTAAAAAAAAAATCAAGTTAAAAATACCTTTTAGTAATAGTCATAAATTTCAAAAAAAAAAAATCTGGAAATATTTCCTTTCTATAAGATACTTATAGTCTCGTTTTCTTTTAAATAATAATCTAAGTACATAGTAAGTATATAATAAAAATGAATGTAATTTAATATATTGAATAATGTTAAATATGTTTTTTTTTGATAGATTATTAAAATATCATTTGTAAGAAGATCCAATTTAGAGAATATGATGTATTTCTAAATATAATGTATACTTATAATATTATGTACTTATAATATTATATACTTACTTATATACTTATGTTTCTTTGAATATTGCAAATATTAAAAGTTGAAAAGTATGTACTTCTTCTTTTCAATAAAAAAACTCTCTTAAAAAGCATTATATATATCACTTATATATATATATCACTTTTATTTTGCCGTAGAATTAGATAATCCAGGAACTCCCATATATCTTGTATCTCTATCTGATTTAAAAAAAAACTGCATAGAAAACGTCGGCTTATCCCAAAATGTCCAAAAATTCCCTTCTGATCTATCTATTTCTTTTGCTTCTAAAAATATTATAAATATATACCAAAAAAAAATTTATTTATTTTATATATTAAATTCATTTCATACCTATTTTAAATGCAATACTTTCATATGGCTCTGCGCTTATAATCAAATATTGCCATCTTCTATCCGGATGTTCAATTCTTTGTTCATATGCACTCATAAATCGATGTCGAGGATGAATATCTGTACCAATCTCCGGATAACTTAACTGAAATAATAGACCTATTTGCCTCGTATACGGGTCTCTAATCTTTGTAATCTTATATCCTGGTCGTCCTATTTTAATCACATTTTTTCGAACTTGAATTTGTTGTCCAATAACCCCCACCGGAAGCCCTGTAATCCCATCCATAGCTCCCTCCTTCTGCTCCTTTGCTGCTCTACGTGCAAGGTTTGTTTGGTGCTTTTTTCCCTGCGTATGAGCTAGATATGATCCATCATTTGCATGAAGTGTTAAACAAAGTTTGCATTCAAAACTCCCAAGATGATTCTTTAAAATATATGGATCCTTTACTTATTTTAAACTTATTTCTTAATTTTTTCTATTTAAACCTTGGCTAAATCAATGGTCTCTAAAGCAAGCTTTCTTAACCGTTCACGACGGTCTGCATTGGTCTCACTTGTGCCTGCAACCCCTCCTCCACCAAACTTACTTCCCTACAAAAATTATATAAACAAACATAACAATTTTTATAATTAAGCAACAAACCACTCTATTCTGATAATCCATTAAATCAATCTAAATTTTCAGATAATTTTTAAGAAAATAGGGTTTAATAATATATAAAGAAGATTAATAGAAGAAATAGTTAAATACATTAAGATAAGTTAAAGAAAGAAGGTTAAAAGAAGGTATTTTGAATGTAAAGTATTAATGAATTAAATTGATAGAAGAAATGAAATAAAAAATATCAATATATAAATGAATAGATCATAAAATGCTCTGCTAGATAAAGTAAAAAGATGTATAAAAGTGTGTAGAAGTGAAGAAGATTGTAGAGATAGAATTTTCCGATAAAGTCATTTTAAAGTACTAAATAGTTAATGAAAAAGAGATAAAAAAGAAGTATATACCGACAATAAGAAGTATCCAAATAATTAATAGTTTAGAATGAGAATATTTGGAAAAGAAAAGAAAAGAAAAATCCAGAAAATTGAGCTATATGTTTAAAGAAATTAAAAAAAAAATCCTTGAATTAATATCTTATAATTGACATTTTTAATACTGTAAGATTATTTGAATCAAAATTATAATGCAGATATTTTTTAAGCTATTTTGATTTTTCAGTTTTATTAATGCTAGATATCTTCTATTAAAATGAGTAAATTAAAAAAAAAAAAAAAAGATTAACATACAGTGGAACTAGAAACAAGGGTCTTTGGCGACATTCTCTGGTTAAACAAATTTATATTTGATTGATTAGAAGGCATTTCTTGTGGCCTAGATGAAAAAGGTGCAGTATTTAGGTTTGTTCGAGGCAAAAATGGAAGAGCATCAATACTCTCCTTCAATGCTTTAGGTGTCATAGTTGGTTTTTCATTATTAGAATATTTAGTTGAAATTAATGATCGCCCACTTCGTACACTAGGATCTCTTTCTTCTTCAGGTAAGACCCAAATTTCCCAACCTTCTTTTTTTCGAACTAGATCATAACCATCGGAAAAATTAACATCTACAGTACGTGAATAGGTAGTAATATCTCTAATAAAATTATATTCTAGTGCGAAACTTCTAATCCGATTGAAATTAGCCAAGATTAACAAATTTACCCATCCTTGGCTATCCATATGACGACGAAGAAATAAATCTTTACATAAATTCTCAACTGAAAAATAGTAATCACTAAAATAAATTAGTACAAATCGAAAGAAAGACCAAGATTTATACATTTGACTAAGAATACAATTTTTCAAAACCATAGGATCATATATAATAGGCATAAACATCCCGACATGATTTATATGAGAATAATCATACATATAAGATTGATGATATTTTTCATTTGGATAAAAAGGTATAGTTAAATTCCCACAAGTAGGTGGACGAAATGGTAAATATATATTTGGTGCCTGTACAAATGCATTGATATTTAATAAAGGGTGAGTATTATGTTGAATAAATGGCATGTGAAGACCGCCTAATTTATGATTAAAAAAAAAAAGAAAAAAGTATTAATAAAACATTACCTCTTGATCTATAGACATTATTGTAGTTATAACGATTAACTTCTTCCTTTGTTCCATTTGAATTATCTTTTAATTCAAGATTTTCTAAGCTAAGTTCGTTTGATCCCTCATTAATATCTTTTACTTCACTTTTATTCTCTTTAACTGATATTGTAGGTTGCGTAATCGATGTATTCTTATCTTTCGAAATAGGCGCTTGATTTGCAACCCGAGCATCCCGTTTCTCTTGAATATTTCCTGCTCTTTTGTTATGTTTCCCTTTTTCAATCTTATGTTCTCTATTTTTAAACAGCTCTGATATCTCTTCCGTATTTGTTATCCCATTTTTAGCTGATCCTCGAATCGAATTATCATGAATTCTTCCTTCACGAATTCGATTAGTTGGCTTCGTAGGTAACGGCTTTGCATGAGTAATCGTCGGTGTATATGATACCCATTTTTCTTTTCCTGATATTTTTGTTAACGGATGACTCGGTTTTTCTTTTTCTTTTTCATGTAATCCTTCTTCCGATACCGCTTTATCTAATGTTGGCCAACTTTCTGTATCTGATAAAATTGATGTTAATTCCATGTTCTCCGAATTCAATGAATCTCCATTAGCTAACGTTTTAACCGGTGATTCCTTTTGTTTTAATGAAATATTATTTGTTGTAGACTCCACCGATCGTGAATTCGATAACTTAACCATTCGCTCTTGTCTAGCTTTCCATACATTCGTTTTTGACATAGAATTATTCTCTTTTTTTTCCGATACCGTTTTAGACGAATTTTGCGATATTGTTTCCACGGATTTAACAATATTATTTTCATTTGTTAATGATGATGATGATGAAACCGCTGAGGCCCATGATGGTTTCTCATCTTTCTCCATCTTCTATTCAATCCGTCCTTATATAAATATTATCTTAACTTCTTCCAAATATTTTAACTTGAAATATATTCAATATTAAATATTTCAAATCTTATTCTTTTATTTATTTTTTTTACTGATTATTTTCCTTATAAAAATTTCTTATATTCTTATCAAAACCCCCACTAATTCCAACTCCTATCACAATAAAAATACCCAATTACCCTTTATACTAATGATTTTACTCAAATACTTGGCTTTTTTCTTATTTTAAAAAAAAACCTTTCTGCAAAAAATACTTGTTTCTTATTAATTTTTCCTTCTAATATATTATCCCTTCTTTTATACAAAAAATATAGTCTTTCTGTGTCTTTAATACGCTGTTATGTCTGTTTAACTGTGCTTTTTATACTTTTTTCTTGTCGACTTGTTTTTTTATGTTTTTTTTTCTATTAAACGATTAACTTTTTTTAAGTCAATTTTTGAGTCTTCTTTAACGGTCCATACGGTGGGGTTAAAATGGAGGAGCGTTAAGAGGGTGTTAAGAGAGGTTAATAAGGAGAAAATAGTATATAAATATTTAGAATGAGTATTTTTAATGAATTTAAAAAGAAATGGAAATCTAATTTAAAGAAAAAAGGATAATTAAAGTAAAAGTAATTAAAGAATTAAGTTTATTAGAGAATTTTTTTGAAATTAATTGTTTTTTAATAGGGAAGGAGTTTTTTATATAATTTAGGAATATAGGAATTGGTTTATTTTTATTTTGATATATAAATTTAAAAATAGATTTTTTTAAAAGAAAGTCTATATTATTAAGAGGAATTGATTTTTTATATGAAAAAAAACAGATATTAAGAATGAGAATTGGATATTCTAATATTTTTCTTAATCGATTATTTTCTCTGGATGAGAATAATAAAACATTTGTTGAAAATCTTATTTCACGAGGTTTTTCAGTATATGAAATGATTATTTTAGTACCGATTGCAGAATCATTACAAGGATTAGAGGAGAATACGGGTATTCCATGGATGGAAACGATTGATGAAGATTTTATTCGTATTTTTTTAATTTATAGTAATATAATTTTTATAATTGATGTTTAGAAAGTCATATTTTAAAATCATCAAGTGGGTCGAGATATGGAGTTTATAGAAATATTAAAGAATTTACTACGATTAATGGGAAAACGGTTATTATTAAGAATGATTTTGTATATTCGGATAAAGGTGTGTATTTTATGATTTTTTATTAATTAATTTTATATAAATAAGGATTTTCATGTATTTGTCATGCTAAATTGCTTTATGATATGTTATATTATTCAGAAGATCAGAATAGAGATCCATATCTTATATATTTTCTTGATAGACCTCTTGTGAAAACATCAGAGAAGAATATTAATGTTTCAGAATCAATTTCTATATCTAATAAACCTATTGAAAAAATTACAATTCTTCAGGAACTTCTTAAATCTCATTCATCAGTAATTCAAAAAATCAATCGAATTATTTCCAATTCTTTAAAAAAAATCAATCTTCTTGATAAATCTGATCATTTGAATCTTGTTAATAATATTCAGCAAATAATTGAAGATGCTATTATTTCTTGCTTAAAAATGCTTAGGTCATTAAATTTATCTAGTCTAAGGACTCTTTTAAATACAACAACATTAACAGAAGATGATATTGGAATCTTAGTTGAAAAGTATATACTTCTTTTTATTGAAATAATGATTAATAATTCAAGTTATATATGTAATGAAACATACGATATAGTATTTTCTTGTCTAAAAGCTATATATAAAGATAATGATTTAGAATTGATAGATTCTATTACATCTATGGAACATATTAATATTTATCAGCTTGGTTTACCATTTGTTAATAATGAAATCAATGATCGTATTTATGATGCTATTAATTGTTTTAAACAATTTGAAGAAACCAAGGTTCCTTCTGAAAAATTGAATATTCTTATGAAGACAATACATTTACTAGTAAGTAATACAGTAAAAATCCCTAGGGAATCTCAACAAAATAAAAATTATAATGAAAATATGTTTCAGGATGTATCAAATTTTTCGAAAGATAATCTAGGTGGTGATTATTTAATACCATTACTTTTATTAGTTGTGTAAGTTTGTTCTAATTTTTGTTATAATTGATTATTCTAGAGTTCGTACAAAATTGAATTATTTAGAAACTGATTTTATATATATGAGTCATTTTTCATTTTTAAATGAACGTAAAGGCCAAGAATTATATGCTATAAGTTCTTTAGAAGCTGTTTTGCATCATATTTTACATCAGAAAGATAAATTGAAAGCTATAAGTAACTATAATCTTAGATTATGGGACAGTGTTAAATCTGGAGACATAAATATTCTTGATTCTGTTTTTAAAAAGGAACATCCAAGTTTTATTTCTATGTTTTTTGATGATTTTACTTATACATCTAAAATATCATCTGTTTTAAAGGATATTTATTATTATAAAGATATAAATGGGAATTCTGCAATAATGCTTGGAATAAAAACAAAACAGTTTTCTTCTATAGATTTTTTCCTTAATCATTCTCAATTTTCACTTGAAATTATATTAAATGATCATGATATTGAGGGTTCTACACTTTTAATGGCAGCTATTAAATATGAATTTAAAGAAGCAATTAATATACTTTTGCAAAAATTAAAGGAATGCTCAGAAGATGAATTTACTAATTATTTGGCTCAAGAGGATAAATTGGGAAGAACTGTTTGTCATTTTTTATTTCATGAACCGTATCTCATTTTAGAACTTGGTATTCATCTTTCTTGGAAATCTCGTGATAAATATGGACAAACACCATTATTTATACTTTCTACACTTTATGATCATCCTAATTACAAAACAATGTTTTTAAACGCAATAAAAATTGTTCAATTGATAGAAAATAATACTTTAAATGTTGATGATCATGTTGATGATAATGGAAATTCTCTTTTCCATACAATTAATGATTCAGATTGTTTATTAGCATTATTAGATTGCAAAGGAGATATTAATAAGAAAAATAATCATGGATATACTCCATTGATTTATCATACAAAATCTGGAAATTCTGAATTGGTTAAGATTCTTCTGAATGATAAAAGAACATATATAAATGCAAAAGATAAAAATGGATTTACTGCACTACATTTTTCAGCTCAAGGAAATTTAGATGTTATGAACCTTTTAACAGAAGTAATAAATATAGAAGAACGAACAAGTTATACGGGTTTGACTGCATTACATATTGCAGTTCAAGAGAAATCATTGGATTGTATTAATTATTTGGTTAGAAACAAATCGGCCAACATTAATGCCTTAGATTATAAAGGAGATAGGCCTGTAGATCTTGCTACAGATCAAGAAGTGGTAGATCTACTGGATGGTATGTGTTGCCATTTTATTTTTAAAATTGTTAAATGTTATTTATAGAATATGCTCTTTTTATGAATAACTCAGGAAAGCATAAAAGAGTAGTACGTGCTGTTAGAGCAATAATTGATAATAATTGTATTGTTAAATTCATTATTAAAAGTGGATTTGTATGATTTAGCTTTTTTTTTTCTAAAAAGACTTATTTTAATAGGTCAATGGTAATCCCAAGAACCTTATAACGGTTATTCGTACAGTTGAGGATTTTAAACTTCTATATAAATTTTTTATTCATGAATATTCTGAGTCATGGATTCCTTCTTTTCATATAGACTTTTCACATCCCTGTATAATACCTTCTAAACCTTCAAAAAGTATATTACAGGCATTTCTTGATTGTTCAAATACTTTTTTACAAGCTTTATTACATCATTCTACCTTTTCTACTCATGAATTGCTATGGGAATTTTTTACAGTACCAGAACAAGCACATATTATTATAGAACGAAATCAAAGAATGAATATTGATAAAGAAATTCCAAAGCAATTGATTTCTATTGAAGAGGTTAATGATGCTGATTTTTTCTTTAAACATGCAAAAAATAATATTGGGAATATGAAACATGCATATTATCGTTTATATAGAATTTTATATATTTTAGAATTTAGTTACTTAGGTAAGTTTCAATCATATTAAAAGGTATTTTAATATCATTTTATTAGATCATCAAATGTCATATAAATTATTTTTTCATTTTTTACAAACTCCTTCTTTTAAATTTCTTGAAATTAAAGGACATCTTTTTGTAATTGAACATTTTATTGACAATCTTGTTTTAAAGGTATTAATTCCTTATTTTAAAGCTTTTTTTTAAGCAATTGTATAGACACATTTAATAACTGAACTTATTCATACAATACAACAAACTGAAAATGTATTTACTGGCCTTTTGGTATTTTTATCTATATACATCTTAATACATCTCATTTTTTTTATAGAATGCTTTTGAACGGCCTTATCCATTTATTAAGGAATTAATCTCTTTTTATAAATCTTCTGAGAAATCTCTTGTTATTAATAAAAATACTTCATGGCCATTAAATTTATTAAATAATACAAGGAAAAAAATACAACTAGCAACTACAAAAAATAACACTCGTTCTATGCAAACATTATTAAAACAATCTGCAAAACTACATTATACACATATTAATTTAATTACCGAATTGGCTGATTTTTATAATACACATATTCAAAAAATACAAAATGCTTTAAAAAACTTTGCAATAGCTACATTACAACAAGAACGTTATAAACTTAATCAATTACAAAGAACATTTCTTATTTTACGTAATTACAATATGGATTAATTTTACAAATATTTATTTGCCTCAGATCAAGTGTAGAGAATTTCATATTAAACAGAAGCTCAATAACTACTGTTACTTCATTCATCTTTACTATATTTTACATCACAGGCTTATTCAATATCGTTAAATTTCATCATTTTTGCACCGCTTCGAATATTAAAAAATCATTATTTCTTAATAACTTATCAATAAAGATTAATAAAGGCATCCAAATATTATTAAATGAATGGTTTATATATGGGAGAATCTATTTATATGGATAATCTTAAATGAAATTGTTTCTGGATAATTATAAAGCAATGTAACAGAAATATGACAATACCATCTCATCTTGTGGCTGTTTTACTTGTTATTAATTCATTTTCTGGGAGTAATCTTGTCTTTCATTTCCCTCCATGTCCGGATACTAATCAGTTATTAACGAATTCTTGTCAAGATATTGATATATTAGATGGATTATCATCAGATGAAACAGAAAGTATAGAAGAAGAGAGTTTTGTAGCATCAGAATTGAGTGATGGGCATGGAGAAGAAGGTCAATTAGAGGATACGGATAAGGATTATATAAGACGACATCCATGGGATAATGTTCTTGGGTTTAATAGTGATTTTTTAGCAGATCTTTTAACACCATGTAAAACTCATTGTGGAAAGAAATTTGAGTTATGGGTAGATGAATTAGTTTTTCTCGGACTTCCTATTCATATAAGATCTGATGGTACATGGTCTAAACAGACGAATTTATCGAGATATTGTGAAACAAATCAATGTGAAACGTTTAATATGTTTGATCTAGAAGTATCAGGGGTAAATGAGTCACAGGGAGAAAGTATTGATCCATCTCAACATCAAATGACGTTATTTCATATAGTTGTAGCTATGAAATTATCATTGACGCAAAATTATCATGCGAAAATTAATGAAATGTATACTAATGTTGTGACCAAGTTGGCTATGGCTTTGAAGTATGAACAAGCAAGAACTAATTATGTTTGGTCTCAATCAGAAATTATTTTACAAATGCGAGAAAAAGCGGTGAATGATGGTGAATTGTTTTACATTTTTTTTTATTTATTTAATCATAAATATTAGGAATGTCTTTTGATGCGTTATGGGCAGATATTTTATTTAAATCTAGTCTTGCATCAGCGTTGGCCACTGTATATAATGCGATTTCTGTATCTGGAATAGCTCATTTAACTATTAACAACTCTTTTGACTTATCAATTTTTATACCGACACCCATAATTACTTCTTCTATTCCTACTGATGTTTCTGAAAATAATTGTTTTTTAACATCGGTTGATGTTTATGATGATGACATGGATTATAATGATCCATTTTTAACACCACATTCTTCTTTATTATTGTTGGATGATGTTGAAAGTGTTTTACAAAATATACCAGCTGATGCGAATCCTTGTTTATCTTTATTTGTGAAAAATATACGTCCTACTCAAACGTAATTTTATATAAGTGACTGAAATTTATTATTGATTCTTTTAGTTTACTTAAATTATCTCAGCAAATTAATATTCCTTTGAAAACTATACATGTTCTTGCAGAGCATCTTATTTATTGGAGAAGAGCTATACCTATACCACCTATAAATATGCGGAATATATATTTTGTTAGTCCTGCTGCAAATATGGCAAAGTATAGATTTAATATATGTATTGACTTTTTTTTTGACTTATATTAGATTAAAATATCAGGAATCTATGTTTAGAATGTTATTTCCTACGATACCATCTCTTTCTTCTATATTAGAGCAACTTTCAAAGGAATTGCATCCTTTTTCGTTTTACATTCCTTCAAAAAGCTGTCGTGGTATTTATTTAAATGTTCTTACTTGGTTAATAAGATATGGTTGGGTTTGTCAGCTTAAAACATTTATTTGGATAAGGGTTTCGAAAGAAATTAAAGAAGTTGTTTTGAATAAACAAAAACAAGGACATATTTCTTCAATTGACTCTACTTCATTTTCAATTATAGATAATTTAACAGATTCTATTATTAGAGAGCCTCATCAAGCTTCTAAACTTGAACGAGCATGGATTGAAGAAATCATAAGCAGGAAACCTTTAAAATATGCTATTCTTTTTAATAGGTATTAATTAATGATTTACAATTAATATTAATAAAAAATAGAATTATTAAATATTTTAATGGGAAAAACGCATTAGAAAAAATATCATCTCTTGAAGGAATTCCAAGAAAGGATATTAGAGAGCTATTACAAGTATTTGAAAATAATCTCGAAAAAACCTATTTTTGGTAGAATTTTTATATTCTTGTTTTATAAAATTAGATAAACAATTAGAAAAAATTACGTATTTAATTTATTAATATATTTTAGTCCTATTTTATAAATATAATTTTAAATTTAAGATAAAACTTATGGATTTTAAATATTTTATAAACTATGAAATTTTAGGAGAAATAATGATTTTGAAATCTAAAAAATAAAATATAATAAACTAATAGAATCATGATACTGATCATTTGGAAAAAATATAAAAACCCTAATAAAGCATCTTATTTTTTTGATTCAAATATTTTTAGTATTTGAAACTTTTTAAACTGATAAATTATAAATCAAGATGTCTAGACTATCTATTCAAGAAAATGATTCAAATATTGAAATTAGAGAAAACAAAGATAATACAGAAACATTATTTATTCCTTCTATTCTTTATGGAAAATCGTACATTAAACACTTTTTGTCTTATTTTTATTGATAAAATATAGACAAGAAGATCTTAAAGATGTTTTAAATGATTCTTTACTTTTAGATACAATATTAAATATGACTTATCCAAGAATTTTAAAACAAACAAATGCACTTATAGATGCACATAAAACAAATATACAATTTTCTGGTATAAGATGCTATATTTATATATAAAACATAGTAGATGATTCTATATAGAAGAACTGTTAAATCAAAAATCTTATCTTTTAGATTTGCAAAAAAGTGCAAAAGATATAATTAATGAAATGAAAAAATATGAAAAAGAATGGGAAGATTCTAAAGAAAATATGAATAATTCGTTACAGGTAGTTATTATTTATTATAATTTTAAAATAATAAATGATAGCCATTTTCAAAATCATATTTACTTTTTAAACTTCAAAATGCAATAGATGAAATAAATAATTTTTCATATTCTCTTCAGAAATCATTTATAGAAAATAAAGAAGATACTAATCTTTTAACATTTATAAAAGAATATAGGCAAGCAAGAAAACTTTATTATAATCGTCTTGAAAAAAAAAAAATAATGGAAATTTGATAAAATATTTTGATTAGCATTTTTAAAAATGATGTATACTTGAATTGTTTCAAAATTCTATTATTTATATTGTATAATTTAAGTAAATATTGTTACATATTATATATTGTATATTATATATTAATCTTTAAAAATTATTATGAAATAATAATTCAAAAATCATTATCTTCCTTTTGTTTTTCAGGTTCACTTTATCCTCTGGCTTCATCTTTTTTAAAAGTCGAATCTTCTAAGGTATTATGTAGAAGTTTTTTCATATAGTTATTATGGGAATGATTATGAATACATTTAGTAAGGTATATAACATGATTTCCAGATAGTTTGCACTTAGTTCTATATGTTTTAAGTCTTGGCACCCCTTGAAAACATTCATTTTCCGTAGCATTAAAGTTAGTCGCTGCTTTTCTAATTCATTAGATCTAAGAGTAATAAATTGCCTTAAAGCAATGCACGTATGCTGTGGTTTTAAACAGAAAGCGAGGAAATCCACAATTTCCTTTAATATATTAAGACATAAATCACAAAATTTCTGTTCATATGGATTAGGTCCTTGAGAAGGTTTCTCTCCAAGAGTAAGATTGCGAAAATACTTCTCAAATACACTAAGAGAAAACCATATTTCCAATTCGCAAACATAATGACCTTTTAGAACGTCGCATAAATGGTGAAGTTCTGAGTCAAGTCTTTCTAAGAACATGGTTCTAAAAATTTTGTACATGAATTTACATGTAGATCCTTCCAAAAAATACCTACAGGCTCATTTACATACCCTACTCTAAATTCAAGTTGTTTTGTTAAATTCGGTACATAATTATCAAAAAGTTTAAGATAAGCTTCATCACAAGCAGTATTCAAACTAGAGATGGAGTTGAAATTATAAAAGTAAGCCAGTCAAGAGAAGAAACTTAGATTCAAACATTTTTGGCTGATATCCATGCAATTATCCATGAATCTAGTAAGACTTTTTTTCCGACCAAATATCCCATAAAATATGAAGAATCAATGTTAGGAACAGTTCTTGGTAAGAATAAACCCGTCATTTATTCCCTGTACATGCTATAAAGCTTCTACACTGATATATACATGATTATAAAAGCCTTCTTTCCCTTGCTTTTCAAAAAGAACAGATATATCAAAATCTATTTTTAGCATTGAAAGATTATTATAATGCTTTCAAAATTCTTCGTTTATCTTGTATAAATTTTTACATGTAGTATTCACGTTTTTAAAGAAATCTTCCAAGTTGAAATCATTATTTAAATTTATAAAATGACAAAGTTCATAGTCGATATAATCAAAATGACATAAGAATACTTTCTTACTGCGTTTTTCATAGTATTCATAGGAACTTCTTGATAATTAAAGGCGATATTTAATATAATCCGCTTGGTATTCATTCAAATTCACAGGCAATGCTTTATATAGCTCAGAATCATAGAGTATCCCTTTAAAACTACATTATTTATCTTTAATTCTAAGCAATTTCTTGAATGCATTATATAGATGTTCATATATTTGTTTTATAGCAATAGGAAAACCATCAGAAGGTATATATTTTAAACTCCTCATAAACTTATAAGAGGTGTTATTCACAATTATAGAATTGCCCTTTTTTTAGAAATATTATAAGGTTATTATAGTTATATAATCCAAGTGTTCTATCATTTCTAAGAATAAATTTAAAACTTGAGTTGTTAAGAGGTATCTCGCAGTAAACTCTAAAATAATAAAAAGATAAGATAAAAGATAAGATATATATAGGACCCAAGTCAAATATATAAAGAACTTAAGTAAAAAGAAAAATATTAAAGTGTTTAAGTTTTATTGAAAAAAAAAACAAGTAATTTTTGTTTATGTTAATGTCTATTAAATTAAAACTTTATAAATTTTTTATATAATTAGTAGAGTTTTAAAATATTTTAGAAAAAAAAAACAGAATTATGATATATTTTTTATTTTAAGTTGGATTTGTTTTATATTTAAATATTATTTTATTTTGTATTTAATTTTCTTTTTAATAGTTGATAAGTTTATTATTTTTTTTTAAGACAAAATTTGAATGCTCTTAAATAGTATATTTTTATTGAATAATTTGAATTTATATTTTAATATGTTTCAATATTAACAAATATTTGTATTATTTTAATATTTTTATTTTTTAAATATTAATTTTTTATCATTTTTTTAATAATTTAGATTAGTTTTTGCATATTCAATAAAAATATATTCAGAAATTATATGTCTTAGTATTTTTATAATATTTTTAATTATAATTTTTATTTTTATATATTTCTAAAATTTATATTTTTTTATTATTAAAAATTGGAATTTTAAGAGTTAAGTATATATGTTCAAAAAAAATATAACTTTAGAATATATTTTCTTTGTTAAAATATTGATTGTATAAGGAATTTGCTTTTTTTTAGAATTATTTTAAATTTACATTTATACATTATTTTTATTTTAGTATTTTCAAAAAAAAAAAAAAAACATGATTCTCTAGTGAAAACAATTGTTAATAATGACATTATCATTATCCTTTATAATAAATATATTATAATAATTTTATTTTTCAATTGACGTATATGAATTAATATATTTTTTAGGGGTAAAATCCTGAGAGAAGTCACAAGTAAATTTCAAAATATTTAATTGGTAATTTTTAATTTATTATTTTAAATCTATATTCTATATTGTTGTATTTTATTTATATAATATATATACATATATTAGATTTGATCTCTATACTATTTTTATATTTATCTTTTTTTTGTATTTTTATAATAATTATTTCTAATGATATTGTTTGTTTTTGTTAAATTTAATATGTTCATTTTCATTTCTTTATGTGGATTTGTATCTTTGTTTATTCAAATCTCTTATATTTTTATTTAGATGATATTTGTTTTTATATTCGTATAATATACTATTTTATTGAAGCAAATTATTTTTCATTCTCTTTTTCAATTAAAATTTTATTTATTATTGTAATTAATTGTTATTATTGTTATTATTGTTATTATTTTCACTCTTTTTTTTCTTTAGTTTTCACTCACTACTGTAATTGATATAGAAATTATTCTCGATAAATTCTTTAATATTGTAATTAATGATAATTGTTCTTAGATTAAATATAAATTTTATAGATTTCAAAGTATTATATGTAAAATTAATATATTTGTACACATTTGTTGATTTTAAATGGTATTTTTTATGATAATATTTAAATTAATATGCAATTCTATAATATTTCAATTTAAAATATAAATCTAATTTCTTTTTTATTATATTAAATTCTTCTATTTATCAAATTGTAAAACCTATGGTTTATTTTTAATAAAAATAATCTAAGATATAACGTTTAACATTAAAAGTAAAATAACAATGCTATTAGTGATATTTATTATTATATATTATTTTTATCTCTTATTTAAGAATTAATAAATACTATTTAAATTTTTCTATTAGTTTTTTATATTTTTTTAAATATATCTTTTTTTTTTTCTTTGAATAGTTGATAGTTATTTTAAAACTTAAAATGTTTTTAATGTTAATTTAGCCTTTTGCTTAATAAATACACTTAGATACTTTTTTATTGTAGTATAGTACTAAATTTCCCTATATTTTTAATCTTTTCTTTTTTATTTTCGTCACTTATGATTTTGAAATATTAGTTTTGAATATAGTATTTTTGGATATTTATATGACTACTATTTTATATGATTAGTTTATTATTGGCCATGAAAGAATAAATACATTATTAACTTTTCTAGAGAGAAATTAACCTAATGATTTCAAATACATTATACAATTATAATAATTCGTAAAAATATTAATACATTAGTTTAAAAAATATTTAATTAGTTTATTTACATTTTTAAAAAAATATGTGATTTATTTAAAATATTCTTTGTTTTAGTTTTTTTTTTAGTTTTTTTTAATAAATTGAACAATTTAATTTTAAATTTTAATATATTCAGTAATAATTTCTTGATTTTGTTTCATATTTAAATCATTTATTAGAAAATAAATCTTTCTTATATATTCTTTAGATGCTTTTTAGGGTTTTTAGATATATAGATTAACTAATTTTATATTATTCTTCTAAGGTATTTAATATATCTTTCTTTAGAAGTTTTTTTTTTTAATTTTAAAAATTATATTATTTAATGTTAAATTATGAAGCTTCTTGAATAATTTTCTTATTAAAAAATTAATATTTATTAAACGAAATGATTTATTTTAACATATAATTCTTAAATTTTTCTATAATGTTTAAAAAATAATAAAATATTATAATTTAAAATAAAAATATCAAG
The DNA here is from genome assembly GCF_001477545.1 of Pneumocystis carinii B80. Classification (NCBI taxonomy): domain Eukaryota; kingdom Fungi; phylum Ascomycota; class Pneumocystomycetes; order Pneumocystales; family Pneumocystaceae; genus Pneumocystis; species Pneumocystis carinii. The sequence continues at coordinate 250,324 of NW_017264728.1, forward strand.
ATTTTAAATATATATTTTTTATTACTAAAATACAATCGAGAATTTTACTTAATGGTTAAAATATATTTTAATTTCTTTAGAAAATAAAATTTATAAGAGATCTTAATCTTTTTTAGATCTTATTAAATATAAGTTTAAATATATAATTCTTATATTTATGATCAGCAAAATTTTAAACCTTTAATAATAATTTCGATAAAGTCATTTAATTAAAAATTACTATTTTAATTTCTTTATCTTATGTCTTTTAAGGTGCTGGATGATGAATTTGTTGCTATAAAGTAAATATTTATATTTTTTATATACATTTTTAATAATAATAGTTCAATATATCCATCATGTTTTAAATTTCTAGATGGGAATGCTAAAATATATAGTTTAAAAATCCCAAAAAAACCATATTATATTGTTCTTCAATTTCCAGAAACATATCCTTATGAAAAACCATATATTATAGAATCTAAAAATATTGAAAAATCTATTGTAAAAAATATATTAGCACAGATTCCCTATGGAGATGTAAGATATATTTATTATAGAATAATTAATGATAATTATAATGCTAGGTTTGTATTTTTGAATTAATAAGATATCTAGAGGAAGAGTTGTCACAGAAGGATTTTAATACTTTAAATGATTATAAAGTTGATATAAATATTTCATCTACTTTAGACTTTGCTTCAAAAGAAGATAATGAAAAGCATAATTATCAAAATGAAATACCTTGGATTATTTCTGATCCATTAGTTTCTAAAAAATCTAAATTTATTGGGCGAATGGTTAAAGTTAATTCTTTAGATATGGTTTATGCAGCTCTTAAAAGTTTGCAGTATGAAAAATCATTAGCTAATGCAACTCATAATATATGGGCATATAGATTAGAAAAAAATGATAAAATAATTTATGGTTAGTTAATTTGTAGATGAATTATTATATAACTTTGTTAGATAATGATGATGATGGAGAAAAAGGTGCTGGATCAAATTTATCTCATTTATTGGATTCTATGGTAACTAATTCATCTATTTTATTAATATTTTACATAGATATAGGACGTAAGAAATGTTCTTGTAGTTGTAACTAGATGGTATGGAGGAATTAATCTTGGTCCTTCTAGATTTAAACTTATAAATTCTTCTGCCAAAGCTGCTTTACTTCTTGGCAATTCTGTTAATAATAAATCGGAAAATGATAAAGTTTATAAGAAAAAAGGATCAAATATAAAATAATTATTTTAGAATTTATTAAATATTTAAAAAAAAATTATTATCAAATATTAATTTAATAAAATTGATAAAATTTGAATGGTAATGAATTTTAAAAATGTTTAATTTATGACTGAAATTTTTACAAAATTGTTTTTAAAGATTGAATTTATGATTTATAACATATTTTATAAAAAAACTACTGGATGTCTTTAAGATATTATATTTATTACTTTTGTTTTTTATATTAACAAAACTTAACTCAATTATAATTCTATAATTATAATTCTCTAAAATTTCTTTATTATTATGAAAAGATTAATTTTAACTATAACTACATAAAATTATAGTAAGTTTATATATATATATATATAATATTGTATTGTTTTATTTGTGACGTGAGTTTTTAGTATTTTTTAAAAGCCTTATTCTAATATATATAATAACATAATTTCTTTCTAAAATAATAAAAATTTTAAGAAAATATCTCAAATGAATAATATTTTTCTAACTTTAAATTGTTTTTATATTAAATATTAAAGCAATTAGCTTTTTTTTAGATGTTTTTTATTTTAAATAATCTTAATATATTATATATAATCATTCTAAATGTTTCATACTTAATATCATTATTTTAAATAAATAACTATTTTATTTATTTAAAATAAAAAATCATAATCTCCCTTTTTTAATATATTTATAATCATTTAAAATTTACTTTACTATAGAATTAATTCCATAAATTATTTTACTTAAATATTATAATTATCAATCATTTTTTTAGAAATTTTAAATACAAAATCATATTTAGATTCCATTCAATATATTTTAAAATTAACATATTAATAAATATTATATAAAAATCCAAAATTTCAATATTTTCATAAAAAAAAAATTTTTCATTAAAACATTTTATACTTATTTTTTAAATAAGACTTTAATATTAAACTCTAATTTTAAATATAAATTTATTCTTTACAATGTGGATATGCCCTTAATGTATTTAAATATTAGAATTTTTTTATCTTAAATTATATTACGATTAATTTTTTAAGTAAAAAATTATATTATAAAATTAATATAAGATCATTTCAATGGTAAAACAGGAATTAACTCCTAAAGAAGCATCACTTTTCCGCCAGATTTTTGTAAATTTGTTAATTTTAATATTTTTAAAAAATATTTATTTTAATAGAAACTTTATGAAACAAAACAATATAAGAAAAGTTTAAAGAATGCGGATCAAATCTTAAAGAAATACCCAGAACATGGAGGTTCTAGAGTTTTTTATATGTTTTTATATTAATATTTTTATTAAGAAACCTTATCTATGAAAGGGTTAATTTTAACATTATTAAATAAGAAATCAGAAGGATATGAACATGCACATAGAGGTCTTAGGAATAATCTTACGTCTCATATATGTTGGCATGTTTTTGGTCTTTTACATCGTTTGGATAAAAATTATAACGAAGCTATAAAATGTTATATTAATGCTTTAAAATATGACAAAGAAAATTTGCAGATATTAAGGGATTTAGCTTTGCTTCAGACTCACAAACGTCTTTTTACACAGTTAGTTGTATGAATATTGTGTTAATAATATGTTATAATTAATTATATAAATAGAATACAAGAAATATTTTACTTCAATTAAATCCTAAGCAACGGCAAAATTGGATAGCATATGCATTAGCAAATTACTTGAATGGAAATATTGTAGCATCAGAAAAAATATTAACAACATATGAAAATATTTCGAAGGCATGTATAATTATATTATTTTATAATTCTAATATAATATTACAGAATGATTTTTTAGGGAATTATGAAAATTCTGAAGCAGTTTTATACAAATGTACTATAATAATGGAATTGGGGAATTATATAGAAGCATTAAATTATATAAATTCTCTAGAATATAAAGTGGTTGATAAAATGTCTATTATGGAGATTAAGGCTAAATGTCTTTTAAAATTACAAAAAAAGGAAGCAATAGCAGAATATATTAAGCTATTGGATCGTAACTCTGAGAATAGTGAATATTACATAGATCTAGCTAGAGCTAAAGGATTAAAAAACAAAAATGAAGTTATAGATACTAATGGATTGAAGCAAATGTATATTGATCTTGAGAAAAGATATCCTGGATCATATGTAGCTAAATGTTTACTTCTTGATTTCTTATCTGGTAGTATTTAATTGTATTTTTTAAAACATTTTTTTTAATGTATTATAGGTGATGAATTTAAAACAGCTATAAATTCGTATTTAGAAAAACTTTTTGAAAAAGGCACTCCATCCATATTTATTTCTATTAAATGTTTATATTCCGACAAAGAAAAAAAAGATATAATTCAAAATTTGGTAGAAGAATACTTAGATAATTTATATTTAAAAAAAGATATTTTATGTAAATTTTAATAAATTTATAGAGACGTATTCATTATTTATAGGTGGAATTAAGAATGGAACAAAGAATAATGATCCAACTGTATTGCTTTGGATATTATATTTTCTTGCTCAACATTATGACTACTTGCGTGAAACAGAAAAAGCATTGATTTACATTGATAAAGCTATTGAACATACACCTACCCTTGTGGAATTATATTTAACTAAAGCACGTATATATAAGCATTCAGGAAATGCTCAATTAGCAATGTTTTTTCTTAATAATGCACGGAAATTAGATTTACAAGACAGATATATCAATACAAAATGCGCAAAATATATGTTACGTAATGATTGCAATAAAGAAGCGCTAAATATTATTGGCCTTTTTACTAAGGTGACGTAATATTAATTTAATATTATATTTTTTTAACATTTAGTAGACTAACATAATTGATGGGCCAATAGATGATTTAGTTGATATGCAATGTATTTGGTTTATTTTAGAAGATGGACAATCATTTTTACGTCAAAAAAAGTACAACATTGCATTAAAACGTTTTGAAACAATTCGTAAAGTATTTTTTTAGTTATTAAAATATTTTTCTTATTATTTTAGATTTTTAATATTTGGAATGAGGATCAGTTTGATTTTCATTCATATTCTTTAAAAAAAGGCACTTTTAGGACTTATATTGACTGTTTAAAATGGGAAGATAATTTATTTTTGCATCCATATTATCTAAAAGCTGCGCAACTAGCAATCAAAATATATGTTTTACTTCATGATCATCCAGATTTAAAAAATAATCTTAACTATACTGATTCAAATGTATTTAATAACAAGGAAACGTTAAAACAAGCGGAAAATATTCAACTTCAAAACAATAATTTAAATAATAAAAAATCTAAAGAAAACGAGAAATTAGATTTTGATGATGATCCAAATGGAAATAAATTAATCCAGGTAAATATATATTGAAATGAATTATTAATAATAGACCGAAAATCCTCTTCAAGATGCTTTACGTTTTCTTTTACCATTGCAATCGCTTACACTTGACAATATACAGATTTATATCTTAGGATTTGAAATTTATTTTCGTCAGAGTATGATAATTATAATAAATGGCTTGTAAAATTGGGTTTAATATATTTAGAAAATTATTCACAAGCTTTAAAATGTATTTTAAATGCGAAAAAATTGGACTTATATCATCCCGACTTACATTTACAAATGATTTATTTGAAAAAAAACTGTATAATTTACTTTTATTGATTTATTTTAATATATAATTAGTCAAAAATATTTTAGAATCTCAGGACGCAGAAGAAATAATTCAAAAGAAGAATGAAATATTTTCTACCGATATTACAGAATATGATTTAAATGAGGAATTTTATAAATATACGAAAAATTTTAGTGCATATCATGTATTATCTTATATTAAAAGTCTTGTACTTATTAATGAGCTTTCTCATTTAGAAGAAGCCATAGTACAACTTTTATCTTTTAATGATATTACGGTATTTAGGGAAGCGTTTGACATTATTACAGAGGATAGACTTAAGAGTCTTTTCAAGAAATTAATTTTAGAAAAATTTCCGTTGGCTACTGGTTTTGACTAAAAATCTGCTATAAATTATAGATATAACCATTAAAACATGGTAAAATACAACTAACCATATCTATTTATTGTTTAGATTTAAAACTAATAACCATGCATATGGACTCAATATTTAAACAAGTTAATATTTTTTTTATTTAATTATAAACATCTTATAAATAACGTCTTTTTCTAAACATTTTTTGTAAAAGCATATTATCATACAGACTATCAAAGTTTTAAAATATTTCCCATTACTAGATTTGATCAGAATTATTAATATATATAATAGTTATCATTTTAAATCTTTGAATATTGTAATTTACATGTAGATATTTATAGGAGGGCGCAAAAAGTAAAACTAAATTAAAAAATAATCACACTACATACATATAAAATCATGTTAAATTAATTTAAATATAATTATAACCATTAAAAACATTAATAGTCAAAAATAGTCATTGTCTATCTTTTAAAAAGTATTATCAAAATATTATATTCCTAACATTGATCAATAATTTATTTGCATTATTGTTTTTTAATATATCTGAAATATAAACATTTTTCATTCCTTAAATAAATTAGAAAAAAATCAAAAAAAAACATAAACTAACATCATCATTATCACCATGCTTATTTAAAATATATCCATCTGCGTTAAGGCTTTGAATACTTTGAATATCATCTAGATTCTGTATAGATAAAAAGCCATTTCGGCATTTTGGACTTGTAGGTGCAGATAAAGGATGAGGAACCTTGATCAAGGTTCCAAGAGCTAGATCTATATTTTTGTCTATTAAACCATCAGTATCAAAACTGTTGGGATAAGCACGTCTCAATGCAAGCTGTCGAGCCTTAATATATTCAAGACCCATAATTTTCCAATCCAAGAAATCACTTAGTCTTTCACAGCGATTGCGTTCATTAATACGTTGTCGTCGTGTTTTAGTAGTAAAATTATACATAATATCCGTAAGTTGATTTATACTTTCATCAACGGATTTCATCCTTCTATCAACAATATATACACCATAATCGGATGGATTTTCAATTATATTTTCCATATAGCATCCAAAACCTGAAATATTCGTCGTTACACTGGGAACACCCATAACTACTGCTTCTGCTGATGTATAACCCCATGGTTCATAATATGATGGAAAAACACCAAGATGACATCCACGAACAAAATCATCATAATCAAGAGGTAATATTGGATTATTAGAATTTAAAAACTCTGGATGAAAAATTATTTTAACTCTATCTTCATCAGAATTAAATAATTGAACTCTTCTTATTTGTGTCAAAATAGGATCATTATTATCAGCCATGTTATGTGTAACAATCAGCGGTAGTGTCGATCTTTTTAGAGCAAATACTCGTCGTTTTAGCAAAATTTTATCTTGATCTGTCAAAAGACTTGATGTATCAATAAACTTCTCATCAAAATCCCTGAACAATTTAACCAATAAAACAAAATTAGTATTGCATACTTTGAATGCCGGCAACATTTTTCAAAGATTCGTTGACCTATTCCCTTTTGAATCTGTTCAATGGTATTTTGCAAAGATTTCATAACTGCCTGTCCTTTTAAGGCTTCAACTGTATATGAATGTGTCGCAGCTGGCATGATAATAAATGCAATTACTGTCATTTTGCTATCAGATGCTTTCATACGTTGATTTAACCCTTAAAAAGCTTAAAACATATAAAATCAATATTCTATATAACTTACGGGCAAGACTTTCAATATATAAATCGACGCCTTTATTTCTATATTCATATCTTCCAGATATAAAAAAATATAGTGTATTATCAAGATCAAAATCGTTATGCCCATAGAAATGACCACGTACAAATTCATTTATTTTTTGCTTAAATGTAGCATGAAGATTTTGAAACTCATGAACAGCCGCAAATTTTACAACATTAAGACCATTAGGCAAAACGCCATCTTTTAAGTTATTAAAATAAATTATTAAAAAAAAGAATTTTTACCTGGTTTTCTTTTTAACAAATGTTCACTTTCATAAGCTGTAATATGAGATACCGTAGTAAAAACATCTGCACTATGTGCTGCTGCACGCTCTATACAATATCTATGATAAATCCCTCGTTTACCCGCTTCATAGTCTACATCAAAGTATTGTAAATGATTGTAAAAATCTGCATTATCCGCACAAAGATAACGACCAAGTATAGTTGCATGTGTAGTAAAAATAGTTGTTAAATCTAATCTACGTTTTCTACAAAGAGGTAATGCAACACCTGCAAGCCATTCATGAAAATGTACTACAACCGCTCTTTCATATTCATGAGAAATAAACTTTAGAATCTAAATAATAATTTAAATAAATATGTATTAATCACCTCACCCAAAAACCATGCTACTATATAACCAAAAGCAATAGCATCATTAGTTTCTGAATCATCCGGAGGCGACGGGATACCTGTAGTATTCCATAGATCCCCTTTCCATTCATTTAACCAATGAAAAGCATTGTTTATATCAAATAAAAGCACACGAGGCGCTCCATCAATAAGCCATCTCCCATATGTATAGCTATAAAATACTCTAAATATTATTGTAAAAAATGTTAATATAACATACCTTATACCTCTATTTTTCATATATTGTAACGTTTTATGAAGTGTAGGCTGATCTTCTGTACTAAGCTGTTCAACTTCAAAATTAATTGCTGATTGAGTAAATTTTCCAATAGCAATATAGCGATCATATGAATATTCCAATGATGTTACTGGAGCTTTTGATTTCAAAACTGAATAAATACCACCAACTATATATAAATTAGTTTATAGTTAAAAAAAATTTATAAAGATAATAATATAAAAAAAACAAAATAAAACATACCCCTATTACATACTTCCATAGATACCTCAAAAAGAATATGGTTTTCTACATCTCTATGCTTTTCCGGTTCCATTTCAAATCCCTTTCTACATAATTTTCTTAAGAAAACAATTATAAATTAAAAATATATCTAAAAAAAAGATCAGCACAAATTATCCGTATAAATATTTGAATTCTTATATAGACATGTTCTAAATTATCTTAAAATTTTGTAATACTTTTTTAATTATAAAATAATAAGGTTTTTAAAAAAATATTAAATTATCATTTATCAAAACGAAATTAATAATAATATTAAAAATCAATGTAATAAGAATTAAAAAAGACTAGTTTAATGATAAAAGTATAATTTAAAAGAATATAAAAGGATAAAAAATCAAAATATATAGTTAATAATTGTATTTAATTTAAATTGTGCTATATAATAAAAAATAATAACTAATAATCCATATCTAATTCATCACAAGAATCGTTTTTAGAGGGAATACTGGTAAAACTATTATCATCACAATCATTAGAAGTGGTATTTTTGATGTTTAAAGGAATAGAAGAAACAGATTTTATCTTATTTGTAAAGTTTATATCACCACCAAGCCTAATAATTTCGTTTTCAAGCAATTTAGATCGAGAATTTAATTCATTAATATAATTTTGCAAAGATTGAATGTAATTAACAGATTGCCGCAAGATTTCGCCTTTATTTAGTTTAAAATCATTATAACCTTTATCCTTTGTATCCGTATCTAATTTTATTTTATCTTTGAAAGGATTTTTTGAAATAAGAGCAGCAAGTTCTTGTATTTTTTCATTAATATTATCTCTTCGACGACGTTCAACTGCATTATGATTCTCACGACGTTTTCTATATTTTTCCAAAAGCTTTTTATCATCAAAAACATTAAAAGACATAAAAGGCATTTCAACAAAAACAGCTGAATCATTCATTTTCTTGCAAATTGTATTTTTAGAATTTGTGTCAAAAAACAATTTAAAGGAATCATTAGAATAAATCTGAGAAGATTGATAATCATCCATTGTAGCTGGCATACTGATACTTTGAATAGGTCTAGGATTTTCAATTGCCATAGGTCCAACATCTATAGAATAAAAATCACTAGTATATGAAAGATTAGAGTTATGGCAAACTAAAAATTGCGTATCAGGGGAAATCCCTAGGAAATAATAAGCACTTAAATATAGATTTGATTTTATTTTTAATATACCAATATCATGAGCAACTGGATTAACTGATGAATTAAGATTTAATTCTGCTAATTCATCGATAGAGATGATACTATTCCCTTTTGAATATGGACAATACTGATGATTATGTACTAAATTCTGATGATATGAAGGAATCTGCTGAACATTATATCCATTTTGTTCTCTATTTTCCATATGTATTGTGTTGTTCATATCCATCGTTTTTTTGCCTCTAAAAAACCTAATATAAGTGATAGAAGATATAATATAAATGATAAAAGACAAGATATAAATATATTTCTAGTCTTTTTATACGTTTATTGATAATTATTAATAACTTCAATTTTTTTTAATTATCGCAAAATTATTAAAAAAAACCCGAATAAAAATCAGAAAATATAAATTTTACAATATTATTTTCTACTTATAAATTCAAGAACTTTTATCTAGTTTAGAACTTAAAACACAATATTATATTTTAGAATATATAATAAAATAATATTTTAATTCATCATATACTCTTTTTTAGTTTAATATTTTAAATTTATAATGAAATGTAAAATATTTTTTTATATAATTTTTATTAAATATCTTTTATATAGTTTTTTCTTTTATATTAAGTTCCAAATATGTTTTAAAAGTTTTTAAAAAGTATAATATAAAATATTAATTAGAATATAGATAAATTTTATATGATATTAAATATTATATAATATTAAATATTACATGACATTAAATATTATTTTTTCAAATACTTTATTTTCAAAACTAAAATTTGATATAAAAACATCAAATATATATATATATATAATATGTATAAATAGAAGTAATATATAAATTTTAAGATATAGAACAATGAATTGATTTTTAATAAAAACCTAAAAATGCTAGAAAATTCAAAATATAAAAAAAAAATCCCAATGCATATTTAAAATCTTAAATTATGAATAATATATAATATATATATATATATTATATTATATTATAATCTTCTAGCTTTTCTACTTCTTACACCACCAAAATTTATTCTTGTTGCATCTGTAATACGTGATACAGATGATTTAAAAGGTAACCCTTCTATCCCATTAACACATTTAAATATCGCTTCTCTACCTTTTCCAAAGCCTCGAAGAATAATTTCAAATTGTGTTGGATAAATATTCTTTTCCATCATTTTTTTAAATAAAGACATACATGTTTGATATCCTGCTTCATATCCTCCTCTTTGTCCTTTCTTAAAACCAACCATACCACTTGAAATGCAAATAATAGGATTATAATTTGAATTAGTTAATGTAATAATTGTATTATTATCTGTACAATAAGCATGTAAATGATATATTTTCTCTTCTTTTTGACATGAATTTTCAAATGGTTTATTTACTATTTCTCCAATTGTATTAGATAATTCTGAACTTTCTGTGTTTGAATTTAATATGATTAAATTATCTTTATTAGAAACTTTTCTATTTATATCTTCTTTTTCAGATAAATCCGTATCATCTGCCTTTATAAACTTGTTTAAATCCCCTGATTTTATTCTTTTTAATTCATCTTTATAAATTAACGACAAATCTGAAAAATATGCTATTTTTAAAGCTGGTTTTAAAAAAATATTCTTATTTAAAAAATAATTATAAAATTCTTTATTATTTAAATATTTTAACATAAATTTCTTAATATCTTAAGATAAATTTCTTAATTTCTTAATTTTTTTCTTAATTAATATTTTATTAAAAATATTATCGATAATTTTAAAAAAACTTAAAAAAACTTTAAAAAAACTTTAAAAAATGGTAAAATTATATTTAAATTAAAATTTCTATTAATTATACTTTTAGACGTCTAGTTTTACTACTAAAGACCAGTTCATGGCATTTATGATCGTTGAATGGCTTCAAAACTGTTTAAAAAATGGGATTATTCCAGATGAAGAAAAAGAAGGAATTGAAATAGCAAGTATGTATATTGCTTTAAAATAGGATATCAGTAAATATTATTAAGCTCAATGTATCTCTGAAACCTTTTCAGTCTATCCTGAAGATAATGAGCAGCGAAAAAAACTTGGAATAAATTGTCAAACTCTTATAAACATTTTTGAAAAAGCGGAGCAGCAAACAGTAAATAAAGAATCAGTTATTTATGAGTATAAATATAATATTTTATTAGAAAACAGATTCTCAGTTATCTACAGAAACTATAACTAATATAGATAAAACGTCAGATATAAAAGCAAACGATAAAGCAAAAGCAGAAGAATTTAAATCGGAAGGAAATAATGCTATGTTTAGGAAGGATTATACATATGCAATTTTATGTTATACGGAAGCGCTGAAACTTTTTCCTAAAGATGTTATATATTTGTCGAATCGTGCAGCAGCATATTCAGAATCAGGAGATAATCATTCAGCAATAAAAGATGCAAAATTAGCATTAGAAATAGACCCGAGCTATGGAAAAGCATATAGTCGTTTAGGTCATGCATATTATTCAATGGGAGAATACAAAGAAGCGTTGAATGTATATGTAGAGGGTTTAAAAATTGATCCGAATTCTGAAGTAATGAAGCGAGGATGTGAACTTGTAAAAAAGAATCTAGCTGAGCATAATGATTATGTTCCTACACAGGAAAAAAATATGAAAAGTCGAGATATTTCCGAAACCTCGAATTTAAATTCTTCAAATGAAACACCTAGAACTGGAATGCCCGATTTTGCATCTATGATGAATAATCCAGGTATTTTTATTTTAAAGTTATATTTATAGTTTGATATTTTTTAGCTTTTATGTCAGTAGCACAAAATTTAATGTCCTCAGGTGCGTTAAATAACTTATTAAATAATCCTCGTGTTGCACGATTGTAAGATTTTTATTTTATAAGAGATATGTTAAACATTTCAGGGCGCAAGATATTATGAGTGGCGAACAGACTCCTAATATACAGGATATAATGAGTGATCCAGAAATGAGAAATTTGTATGTATCTTGTTAATATATTCATAAACACTTATTTTAGAAGAGCTAGAAATTTTATGGGAAATTTAAATGGAGGAAATACCAGATAATTTTCAAATTCAAATTGAAATAATAAAAACTTTAGAATAATATTTTTTATTAATACTATTATTAATTTTATATTAGAATAAAATTAAAAAAACTAGTAAACAATAATGTATACGTTTCCATTACATATGTAAGTGTTTTGACTCCTTAAATACGAAAAATTATATTTCTAAATTTCTTTTTTTTCTGATATTAGTAACCAAATGTTCCCTTAATGGCGCAATTAAGCCATGTTTATCTCCTACTTCTACAAAATGAACTCTTCCTTTAAATGAATATTCTACACGTAACGTTTTTTTTTGGCCAAAAGCTGGATCCCAAATTCCAATAATTTGTGACTAATATATATTTAATATTAAATTTTATTGAATATTTTTTACCTTAGAAAATCCATGATGAATTGTAAGCTGACTTTCATTGACTAAGGCTGCAATAGCAATTGTTACATCAATTATATCACCTGTCATAAAATCACCATAAACAGCTTTAATTATAAACAATCCATCTTTTTGTTTTTCATAACATTGTTTTCTGTGAACCATATCATAAATAATATTCAAAAAATCTTCTGCCTTTTTCTTTTTTATATTTAAACATTCTTCATATTCTTTTTTAATTGCAGCTATTTTTCTAGCAAATAGTTAATTTTTATGAATAATTTAAATATAATATTACTCTTTTTTTTTTCTTATTCGATTAGATTTAAAATAAACTGTTTCTAATGCTATCAAAATACTTGCAGGAACTATTACTCCCCATAAAGATGCCTTGAGATTATATTTAGTACATAATATAATTGGAATAACTATTTTTTGCCCTAATCTGGAAATTCTTTTTTATCTTTTAAAACAAAAAATAACTTAAATAAATACTTACATTACTTTTAATACTATCATGCCCTGCGGTAATGTAAAAGATAAATTAAAAACAGCATTAGAATTTTCTCCAATCTTTCGTGAAGTTTCTACACCGAATACGGCTCCAGTAGTCATAACAGATGTAGTAAATTTTACTTTTTCTGCATTCTTTCCTTTTCCTATATTATTTGTCCATTCGCAAGAAATACCACTCTCTAAAATCCCGGCAGTTATTTCCATACTCCAAGAATTATTAAACCCGGGTTTCAATGCATTTTGCCAACCAAGAGTAAAACTAGATCTTTGATTAGAAAATGGAATATTTGCCCCCCAATTCCAAAAATTCCAACATCCTGTTCTAAAAATCATAAATCCAGTCCCATGATGAGTCAATCGTTTCCCAGAACTTATAATAAACTGAGGTGGTGCATAAAAAGTAGGAAAATGCGTTTGTATTGTCATAAATCTAGAAAAAAATAAGAATGTTTTATAAAATACATCATGAATTACGAATCTTTATTAAAATTACAAACAAGTTTCGAAAACAATAGTTTAGGATCAAGAAGATATGTCCCTACCTTATATACAATTAGCTAAAATGTAATGAGAATGATTACTACTTCAAACCAAATCGTTGGACTATAAACATAACGCATAACTCCTATAATGTTTCTTTCAGATGCTTTGTTTTTAGATAACATTTGTCCAATAAAAGTAAATGTAATTTTATCATTAAAATACGAATTGTTGTCAAAAGATAATGGAATGGAAAACGAATGCCTCATAAAAACTGACGAAATACCGGTATATTTAATTCTTTCAAAAAAATTCAATTTTCTTGTTTGAGATAATATTCCAAAACTTGATAATGTAGGTGCTTGAATGGTTTTAAACAATGGTGAAACATCAAAAAGTAAATTTATATATCCCTTTAAATATGTCATATATAACAAAAATTAATCTTATTTACCCTAGATTTAACCATATTTTCTACGTTTTGTTCATTTTTTTTACGCATTTGTTTTTGAAGTTCTATAAGAACCTAAAATAATCTATTATTATACTAAGTCATATTCAAAAATACCTCTTCTGATGTTTTAAATTTCTTTCGAATATCCCAACTAAATTTTAATCCTTCTTCCCCATATATATTATAAATCCATCGTTTTCTTGGATCCATCAATACTTTTCCTATTAATCATAATATAGCCCTTTCATATCTAACAAACCCTCATATGCACGTTGAATTAATTGAAATTTCTCTTCCGAAATCGCTTTCAATTCTGGATTATGATGTTTATCTGGATGAAACGTACGAGAAAGACGATGATATGATTCTCGAATCTGTAGCTCCGTTGCCTGAGTAAAAATAATTCAGTATTATCCTTAATACTAAATATAAAATCTACATTCTTGCTAACGTTTAAAAGTGCATAAAAATTCTCTTCATTTAATTCCTCTACTATTCTTTTATGTTTATTAAGTTCTTTTTCAAAATCATCCCTCTCAATTTGATCTGCTTGAAATTCTGTATATGTTTTCTGAACCTCATCAAATGATGGTAAAGATGCTTCCCATGAATCTTCTGCCATTAAGGAAGGATTTTTAAACTTTTTTTTTAAATTAATTTTTTTGTAGTCGAGAATTTTGATAACGTCTAAACTCAAAATATTTAACTAATAAATGTTAATTTTAGGAATAACAGGATCAATTGCAACAGGTAAGAATATATAATATAATAAATAGAATATTTCTAATTAATATTAATATTATTATTAGGAAAATCTACAGTTTCTACATTTTTACAATCAATATGTTTATGGCCATTAATAGATACAGATTTAGTTGCAAAAGAAACAATTATGATTGGAACAAGTACATATAAGAAAGTAGTAGATACATTTGGAAAAGATATTATAATGGAAGATGGATCGATTGATCGGGAAGCTTTAGGGAGATATATTTTTTCTAATAAAAATGGAAGAAAAACTTTAAATAAAATTATACATCCAGAGGTTTTAAAGAGAACAATTCATGAAATAATAAAAGCATGGATAAGGGGAGAAGATGTTATAATAGTAGATGTACCTTTATTATTTGAAAGTGGATTTGATTATTTTTGTGGAAAAATAATTTGTGTTGCATGTCAAGAAAATACACAAATTGAAAGGTTACGTACTAGAAATGGGTATGCAGAAGAAGATTCAATGAAAAGAATTGAAAGCCAAATGCCATTATGTGATAAAATTGAATTAGCAGATATCGTTATATGGAATGATGGAAATAAAAAAGAATTGGAAGAGAAAATTAAAGGATTAATAAAAAATATAAAGCCTAGTCGAGCAAGATGTTTAATTGAAAGAGTAATTCCTGTATTTGCAATAATATCTATTATTTATATAATTATAAAACGTTGGTTAAGAAAAAAAAAGATTAAATAAAGTTTGCAATATATATATTCATGATTAATTCATTCTAATATACATTGTTTCTTACAACAGTACCATCACCCATTGTATTCCCAGGTGTTTGTACAATAACTCTATCATTAGAGTCTACGAATTCAAAATTATATTTTGCTAAATATTGAGGAATAGCCTATAATTTATTAAAGCATATTAACATAATAAGTATAATAATTACTGCTAATTGAGGTCCATATCGAGCCGAGTTATCATATAACTCAAAAAGAGGTACAGCTAATAATTTCATATTTTTAGGTACAGCTAAAACTTCTATTAATCAAATGGTCAGTTTTTAATATATAAAAAAAACATTTTAAATACTTGTTTTTGGCAATTTTATAAGATAGAGTTTTTTGCATTCTTTAGGTCTTGTAACATGTGCAGGTATGAATGGATACATAAACGTTTCAAAATTAGGTCTCCACCATTGAGCAAGACAATCTCCAATTTCCCATTTCATATCTTCTGGAGATTCTGGTGTCGTTGGTGCTAATCGTTCGTTTAATCTAGCAACAAATCCCTGTATTTCTGGTTCATTCGGTCGTAGATAATCACCTGGACTTAAAAAATCAATATATATATATATTTAAAAAAAAATACAGTTTAAAAAACGCATTCGCAATTTGTAACATCAATATATGTGGATGACTAAAAAATTTAGATTTTTTATCTAATTTTAAACCTACTTATGTTCATGAACAACTAAAATTCCCTCACATGTTCTTCTCATCCCATTCTTTTCATAATGAGATTTTAATCGCTCCAAACGAGATATAACACTCGGATCTTCTTCCTATTATTTATACTTAATTTTTTAAAATAATTATCATTAATCTTCAATACTGGTTGTGCTTCTTTTGTAGAAAAAACATAATTTGCTACAAATAATTCAACAAATCCTTATCATAGCATATTTAACAAACATAAAGGATAAAGTCGTACTGTTTCTGGTTGTCTTTCATTAAATCCTTTCTGTAAAGGATACAATTTGCTAGCCATTTTAAAAAATTAATAATCTTTAATGTTCTTAAACTGAAATTGTTCTATAAAATCACTTATTATACACTTAAAAATACACTTAAAAATACACTTACTTTTATATTTTCTAATTAATAGCACTTAATATTTATTCCCAAAAATTTATTAAAAATGTTTTTAATAAAAATATCGTTCAACAAGACCATCTTAGAGATTTAAGAAAAAAATCAATATTTAAAGGACTATTAAAGCATAAAAATACCTTATCTACTGGAAATAGATGTAAAGGTGTTTATATACTTAGAAAAGTTTTTTTGTCTATGGATATTAGAGAATTTGCATGGAAAGACAAGCAAAAATAATAAATTATTGTTTGTTTCTATATAGAAGAAGAAGAAATTTTTTATATTCACGAGATTATTCTTAGCAGAAACAATAGTGAAACTGAGGAAGTTGTTTTGTATATGCCAGATACGACGAATCAAGAGAATTTTTTAGATATTTCAGAAAAAACAGAAGAAACAATAAGTAATAAACATTTTAAAATAAATTTTTAAAATGTTTTAACTAGTTATTTATAGAATCAGCTATGAAGCATCTTGATATATTTGGAGAACGCTTAGAAAAGGCGAAAAGGATGCTTTCTAGAGGGGATTTTATACAAATTACAAGCTCAGATCAAAGTATGGAGATAACAAAGGATGTAAAATATACAAGTCAAGTAGTAAAAGATGTATTAAAGTTAAGGGATGATATACGAGAAATGAAGAGGCATTTTAAATTTTTAAAGAAACCGTATTCAATGAAGTATTTAAAACAAAAGTCGAAAATAATGAAAAAAAAAGATATAAGCAGTTCTTTAAATAGTACGGAAAAAAATCATGGAAAAGAGAGGAACTTAAATGAAGAATTTGAGATATTTGAAAAACAATTAATGGCGCGGTTTCCTAGATTATACTCAGAAACACCTAATTCGCAAATAGAAGGATCAAATTCAGCTAATTTAGAAAAAACAGACACCGATTTTAATAATTCTACATTAAGAACTGAGGATAATTCTAAAATAAATGAAGCATTATTTTTTGACGATAAAATAATAGACAATGGAATTTCTTATGAACTTATACCGGAATTTTATCAAGAATTAAATTTTAACACATCTTTTGAAAACGGCGATAAACTTATATCATTTTTTGATGCAAATAGTGATAGTAAAAGTATGGACAGGCACATTTCTTATATAAGGCCAGAATTTATTGAAAATTTTTTTGAAGCTATAAAGAAATTAAACATCGATTCTTTATCAAATAAGAATTCATACAACCTTGATAAAAATCATAATAGTAAATTTAAAACTAAGACAGCATTAAAAACTTTGGGAAATGATTAAAAACTAAATTATTAAATTATTCTATTATTTTTTTTTCCTTTTTCATTTTTTTTGAAACAATTTCTTGAGTTTATATAAAGAATTGCATGTTTTTGGGTTAATTAGTACAATCATATACATAACTTTTAGAATAAAATACGAAGTATTATTGTAGTACTTTTTATAAATTAAAATACATTTGAAATATTAAATAATTATTATTATGTATCTTTGTCTAGTCTCCATATTGATTCTGATTCTCTTTTCCATGTTAATTTAGCGTTATTTATCATTCTATTAAAAGCATGTTTATGACCAAGTTTTGCAATATCATAAAATTCATACCAATCCAAACGATTACACAGATTAGCTACAATATCATCACAATAGTTTGAAAGTAAAGTTATATCAAATGCGATATGCTTAACTGATTCCCTAGATATATATATTTGAGGTATATTTGAAGGAATGGTATTTATAATTTTTGAAACAGGAGCAACTTTCAAAGATGTACCAATACAAATAACTAAATCACATGAATATATATCCTTTTCTATTCTATCACTAAATGACTTTGGCAATTTTTCTCCTATTACTAATTTTAGATATAAAAAAAATAAATGAAATAAATACCAAAAAATGTAATATTTGGCTACAAAATTAGCTCTAATATATAGAAATATAGAATAAAACCTTTAAAACTCCTGGATTTATTTCATAATCATTTTCATTTTCTCTTCTATTTTTCTTATTATTTAAACATTTTAAACATTTAGGAACTGTTTTTAATAATATATTATCAAGAATAGATTCACCAGAAACCATATGTCCACATATAATACAAATTGCATTTTTAAATGATCCTACATGATTAGATTATAAAATAAGGTATATAAAAAATACCATGACATTGAACTAATTTTTGCTTTTTAATACCTACTACTTCTTCAATATTATCAACGTTTTGTGTATATTGGACTAAAAGTTTTCCTTTATCTTGTAATAGCTTTATAAAAGCGTGCGTAGGAGAATAAAAAAGATTTTTAAATTTCTCTGGAGGAAACAATTCAGATGCAAAAGAATAAAAAACACTAATCTTAAATAAATCTATTTAAAATATAGTACTAATACCTTGGGTCTTCTCGAAAAACTTCAATATCAAAGACTTCCTAACTTTTTGTCAATAAATTATAGATCATCTGAGTTCTTTTCAAACTTGTGGTTCACTTAACCCATATTTTTCTAATATGGAATAGATTCCTGTATCACTTCGAAAATCCGGTATTCCTAATGAAGTACTTATGCCTAAAAAATCCTTTTTAAACAGTAAACCAATAAATCTAAAGAAATAATATACCAGCTCCTGTAATAACCAAAATACGTTGACTTTTTTGAATTAAATAAAGAACATCTTCTACTGTATTATATGTTTTTAATTTTATTCTTGATTGATGTTTATTAGACGATCCTATGAAAGAATAATGTTCCTTCATATCTAATACATTTTTTTCTTTAAAAGATAATCGTCAATTTATCGATAAAAGAAAATATCTAATATATATTCAAATTCCTTATTAAGTATAAAATTGTTGATTAATTATTATTTCAATTATTTCAATTACTTATTTCAATTATTTTAATTATTTTTATTTCCCATCTGAAGATGTATATAGACGTTTTTTTGCTTATAACATACGTATATTTTCTTCTAAAGCTTGTAAATAATATTTTTTTTGTAACCTATTCCTTTTATATTTAGTCGATATCTAGTAAAAAAAAATAAACTCATTTATTAGTTGTTTCAATTAATTATTAGATCTTGTTTATAAACATTTTGCACTGTTTAAGATATTTAATGGACTTTATTACAATACTTTTTTAAATATAAATGGGATTTATACAAAGTTAAACATTTTCTTAATTCCTATTTTTAATAAATAATAGCTTCTAAAACTTTGCTAACTCCTCCCCTATATGGAAGCTTTCCATTAGATCATGATGGTATTTTTACCTCAGTTCTATGAATATTAATTCATAAATATAGGAGAATGCACGTCCTTAATGAAAGCTTATTTACATTGTCTTAAAACAAATAACTATGAACAAACACAGTGCAAAAATATAGCAAAAGTATATTTACAATGTCGAATGGACAGGTTTTGAAAATCTTCATAATAATCAAAACATCTAACATGTTAAGATCGCTATTTCAGTCATACGAAATGCGTGATTTAGGATTTGAAAAATTACATTCAGAAACACAGAAGATTGAACAAGTAGAAAAAGAATAAAAATGGAAGATCAAGAAAATTTGGAAGAAGAACAGTTACTTGATAAAGAAATTGTATTAGGTAGAATGGGTACAAATAGATGTGTTGGTAATTAAATTCTATAGTTGAAATAGAATCAGATAGTACTGACTCGGAAATAAATTTTGAAATCAATGGACAATATTATAAAACGCAAATAAGTGCAATTTGTAAATAAAGAAAATAAATATTGAGGAAAAGTTTTTAAATAGCATTTGAAATAAATTGATATTAATTTATAAAAAATAATTATAGAACAAAAAAAAATTTAAAAATACAAAAAGGTTTATAAAGGTATATTTATTCATGTTTTGACTTTATTTCATCTTAGCTAAATAGAATATATGAAAAGTGCATGGAAAACATATATATAACATATATATTGCATTATATAATATATAAAGTTTAGAAATTAAATATAGAATATTTTTTTAATATAAATATAATTCATATTTCATTGTTATTTTTTATTCTAATTCGCTCATAAAACGTTTATTGCAATATCTGCAAACTTTTCAAAGAACGATGATAGATCGAATTCTTTCGTATCCTTTATTCAACAAGAAATATACTGAAATATCGAGTATAAATAATCAAGATCTAGAATCATCTACAACAGATGTACAACAATATAATAAATTATCTTATACAGATCGGGTGATTATTTTTATTATATGTATTTTAAGCTCTGTTATTTGTTTTATTTTCGCTATTTTTTTCATGATAACTTTGTTCAAACCAAGAAAAGTGATTCTTTTATGGACAATTGCAAATCTTTTATTTCTTACATCGTTGTGTAGATATTAATTTTTAAGACATAATTTAATTTGTAACAGATTTTCTATTCTTCAAGGTCCTTGGACTTATATTAAACACTTATTTTCAGCACCACGATTCCCATTTACATGTATTTACTTAGGAAGTATGATTTTAACTTTATATTTTATTTTACATGTAAGTATAAAAAAAGTAAATATGTTTTAATGGACTATCGATAGGTAAAATCAACTATCCTTAGTATTTTTTCTTCTATAATACAATTTATAGCTTTGTTATGGTATTTGATTAGTTATTTTCCAATGGGATATCAAGGACTCCACTGGGGTTTTCGATATGTTACAACTAGGATCAAGTCATATTTTGATGCTTGAAAATGTATGATTTTTTATAAAAAAACAAGTTAGATATTAAAACAATGTTAAATTGCACTGAACCCAAGCATATTTCTATATTTTATATAAAATTTTTATCATTATTTATATAAGATACTGAAAAATAAAATAAAAATTTAAATTAAGAGAAACTAAATTAAATTAAAAAAAAAACAGAAATTAGAATAAGAAATATCAGTAATAGAAAATAATGATAAGAAAGATAACAATTATTATTATAAATTTCAGAAATAGATAATTTTAAATAAAAATATTATAAAAAGCGGTTTCTTAATCTATATGTTCATAATAAATAAAAAGGATATTTAAGGCAAAAGAACATTATTAATTTTTTTTTTAATTATAAGGTATAGGATATTAGAAATTTTGGTTTTATTATAAAAGATTAATTTCGGTTCATTTTATATTTATATTATAAACTAATTTTTGTTGATATTAGTAATACTTTAAATAAATATTTTGTATTCAATTTTTTAATGATAATTTAATAATAATAATATTATTATTATTATAATATTTATTTTTGAAATAAATTTATGTTTGATTATATGGATAGAAATTACTATTAATCTTTTTGTGGATATTTTTATTTTAAAAATAAAATATATTTCATTAAAATTAAACGATGCATTTTTCAAATAATTAGATTTAGAAAAGAACTATATTATCTCAAGAAATAAGGACTCGCCTAAAAACAGAAGCTTTAAATTACTTAAAACATTCAACTCATCAAAAGCCCTACCTGGGACTCGAACCCAGAACCTCCTGATTAGAAGTCAGATGCGCTAAACCATTGCGCCAGCAGGGCTTAATTCTAAATTTAAGAGATAATTATTATATAAGTTTATAATAACTTATCCATGATACAAATAATTTTAAAAAGCAATAAATTTATAAAACATTAAAATTTAATACAAAAAGTAATTATTTTCTTAAAAGAATAAAAATTAAACTAACTATATAAATTTAAAAAATATATTTAATATCAGTCAATATATGTAAATAATATTGATAAAAGCTTTTTAATAATAAAATCTGAAAATATTCATTTATAAATTATAATCAAATATTAATAACGGTAGTGTTCACTTTTATATGGACCATCGATAGGAATATCGAGATAAGCAGATTGTTCAGGTGTTAAACTGGTAAGTTTGACACCAAGTTTAGATAAATGAAGACGTGCAACCTCTTCATCCAATTTTTTAGGTAAAAAATGCACTCCTAAAGGATATTGACCTTCCTGGGCTGTCCATAATGCAATTTGTGCCAAAACCTGATTAGTAAAAGACATAGACATAACCATACTGCTATGTCCTGTAGCACATCCTAAGTTAACTAATCGACCTTCTGCTAAAAGAATAATATTCCGACCGTTTTGCATTTGATAGCGATCCACCTAAATATGTGAGACTAATATTATTTTATAGAAACTTACCTGAGGTTTAATATTTGATATACTAACTGCATTTTTTTTAAGCCATGCAACATCGATCTCTACATCAAAATGACCAATGTTGCAAATAATAGCATCATTTTTCATTGCTTCAAAGTGGCGTTCACATATGATATCTTTACAACCCGTCGCAGTTACAAAAATATCAGCTTGATCTGCGACTTCTTCCATTACGGCTACTTGATAACCTTCCATGCTTGCTATTCCAATTAATTTAAAGAAGAATTATTTAATAACATACCCTGAAGAGCAACAATAGGATCGATTTCAGTTATAATAACACGGGCTCCCATCCCTCTTAAAGCTTTAGCACATCCTTTCCCAACATCTCCAAAGCCTGCAACAATAGCAACTTTTCCTGCAATCATAATATCGGTTGCACGTTTAATACCATCGATTAAGGATTCTCGGCATCTTTATTTTATATTAGATATTATTTTATATATTAAGACTAAACTGACCCCATATAATTATCAAACTTACTTTTTGTTACACTATCATTAACGTTAATTGCAGGAACTTTAAGTTTTCCTTCTTTAAGCATTTTATACAATTGATGGACTCCTGTAGTTGTTTCTTCACTGATCCCTTTACAATTTTTGAGATAGTCTGGATATTTATTATGAACAAGAGATGTAAGATCCCCTCCATCATCTAAGATCATATTTAAATGTTTTCCGTCTTTAAAAGATGTTAGTTGTGTCTCAATACACCATAGATATTCTTCTTCGGTCTCTCCTTTCCATGCGAAGACTGAAATGCCAGAAGCAGCAATAGCAGCAGCTATAAATGACTTAATAACATATATATATTTAGATTTAGATTTAGATTTACCTGCATGGTCTTGTGTAGAAAAAATATTACATGATGACCAAGTTACTTCAGCACCAAGTTCAACAAGCGTTTCAATAAGCACTGCAGTCTGTATAGTCATATGAAGGCATCCTGCAATTCTTGCACCCTTTAGTGGTTTGGAATCCTAATATTTTTAGATTTGTATTACAAATAAAAAACGTACTCTATATTTTCTACGACAAGATATGAGTCCGGGCATTTCATTTTCAGCTAATTCTATTTCCTTGCGTCCCCATTCAGCAAGGGAAATATCTGCAACTTTATATGGGTGGGTTAACATTTTTTATATTTTATCGATAAAAATGTAATAAAATAGGTTTTATGAGTTACTAGGGTTAATGTTAATATCAAAAAAAGCTATCGATTTCTCGTTAATTTTATCAGACATTGCGATAAAAATGAGCTCTTTGTGACCCGTATTTATCCTTTGCCTGATATTTATTCTGGCAACTAGATATTGCTTATTTATTTCTGTATGATGTGTAATTGATGAAAAGCGCATTTTTTATGTTTTTTTTTCTACAATTTAAAGTAATATAAGTGAAAATAGAGAAGAGAATGTCTTCAATTAAACTAAAAGTGCATGTTAAACATCATTAATCAAGCATTATTTGATTAAAAATGAAGATAAAAAGAAGTATTGATTATAAATCAATATTGAAAACAATGTATTGATTAAAGAAAAAAATTAAGAATTAATTATTTGAATGAAGTTATAAATAAGAAATATACTAGATTTAAGGATAATAATATAGTATTAAAAGTAGTAAAAGTTCGGAATGAATTAAAATAAATATTAAAAGTCGATAAATAAAATGT